>NW_004444058.1:6587356-6650426 GCF_000243295.1 Trichechus manatus latirostris
GATGGCGGCGCCGCTTATACCCCTTTCCCAGCAGGTAAGGGCTGGACGGGCCGGGTCGAGACCGGGGAGGCCGTGAGGAGGCCAGCCCGGCAGGGCAGCAAGGGGCCTGCCCAGGCAGCGGCGGCTCGCCTGGGAGGGCCCCTGGAGGGCGGGCAGCCCTGAAGGTGACAGGCCTGCGTGCCCAGCCCGGGCGACCCTCGGGGCGGGGACGAGGCGGGCGGGCGCGGGTCTCCTCGGGCCGGCGGTCCCGGAGCTTAGGGCTCTCTCAGGGAGGTGCCAGGGAGCGCGCATCTCGCGGCGGCCGCGGCCCCTCGAGCCTTTGTCTCCCGCCGACCCGGTGCCGGGTGGACGGCGTCTCCAGAGAGCTTAGGTGCAGGGCTGGGCCCCTGGAGGTAGGACCCGCAGCCCTGACCCATCCCTCCATCCCCTGGGAGCTGCTTCCGCTGCCCCGGACAGTGCGAGAGAGTATCGCGTGCCCGTGGTGCTCCTCTGCGTCCTCATCTTCTCCGAGTGTGCTTATTAAGGGGCGGCATCGGTGGTACGACCCAGATGTGCAAACAGGCGCCGTACGCGGGCCGCCCCGCCTTCTGGGACGGACGTCCATTCATTCATTCACCGTCAGATGTGTGCTCGGAGTGCAGCAGTCACTAGACAGGCAGCAAGGTCGCTGGTCCGGTGGAGGTGACACTCATGGGAACCAGAAACTACGCCAGTCACCCTGTCTTGTGTCTGTCTGCTAGTGTTGTTGTTAGTTGACATCGGTTCGTTCCGACTCATGGCGACCACATGTAGAGCTTCTGGGTGGCGCTAACGGTTAAGCATTAAGCAGTGACTTCTAGGTTGTCATTTTGAACCCACCCGGAGGCACCTCAGGAGAAAGGCCTGGCAGTTTTACTTCCCGTGAAAGGTCACAGCCTTGAACACCTTATGGAGCTCAGTTTTACCCTGACACGTGTGGGGTCGCCATGAGTCTACTAATAGCTGCTTTTATTTGCTGGATACAGAGTCCCTGGGTGTTGAAAATGGTTAAGCACTGCACTACTAACTGAAAGATTGGCGGTTTCAACCTACCCAGAGGAACCTCAGAAGAAAGGCCTGGCGAAAGCATACATACAGTCCCACACTGAATCTAAGCAGCAGTTTTAAAATCATATTTGCTGGATACCTACTTTGTACCAAGCACCATAGTATAAGCACTTTGCCAGAATTTTCTAGCATAACCTACTGATTAAGAGTGAGGATGGTGGGAGGGTGTCAGATTATCTTGTGTTCAAATCCTGGCTTCAGTACTTACTCACTGTTCTGTGTGTCCTTGGAGGAAACTTAGCTTCTCTAGCCTCAGTCTCCTCATTTTGGAAGTGGGAACATAAAAATCTCTTTGGGATAAAGGGAAGATTAAGCATGTAAAATGCTTTGAACAGTACCTTGCACGTTGTATGCACCCAGTGATACTCTAATTATTATCATGATTTAATCTCTGCCTTGGATATTTGGGAGGAGAGAAGAATGCCAAACCAGATGCCAGCTGATGGGTTCATCAGCTGATCCAGGGAGGGACTGAGCAAGGCTGATCAATCTTGCAAGATCTAGCCGATTTGCAACACTGTCACTAAATTAGCAGCACTAAAGACCAGCGGTTATTAATTAACAAGTTCTTGTAACAGATATGAAAGTGCTCTGTAAATTGTTAAGTGCCCTAGGGAGTTCGATATTATTTTTAGTAGTCAAGAGCTACAGCTCTCCTGGTTTATTTGCAGGGGATATTTTGGTATGTTGTCAGGAGGGATCAATCCCTGGAGAAGGACATCATGCTTGGTAAAGTAGAGGGTCAGTGAAAAAGAGGAAGACCCTCAGTGAGATGGATTGACACAGTGGCTGCAACGTTGGGCTCAAGCACAGCAACTATTGTAGGCATGACGCAGGACCAGGCAGTGTTTCGTTCTGTTGTACATAGGGTCGCTATGAGTCGGAACTGACTTGATGGCACCTAGCAACATAACATTTTTGGTTAAAAGTTTAAAGATTATCTTAGGGCAATAGTTGCAGGAGTTCATCCAACCTTCATGGCTCCAGGAAGTCTGGAGTCCATGAGAATTTGAAATTCCATTCTGCATTTTCCCTCTTTTGATCAGGATTGTGTTCAGTAACAGTAGCCAGGCACCATCCATTTTTTCTGTTCTCATGGCAAAGGAGGCAGAGGTTCATGGAGGCAATAGGGGGATCTTTAAAACTTTCTATCTAGTTTTGGGGGGCAGTAGTAGTTCAGTGGTAGTGTTCTTACCTTCCACGAGGCAGATGTTTATCCAGTTCCCAGCCAGTGAACTTAATGCACAGTCACTACCCATCTGTCAGTGGAGGCTTGGGTGTTGCTGTGATGCTGAACAGGTTTCAGTGGAGCTTCCAGACTAAGGTGGACTAGGAAGAAAGGCCTGGTTATCAACTTCTGAAAATCAGCCAGTGAAAACACTATGGATCACAACGGTCCGATGCACAGCCGATCATGGGCAGTGTTTTGTTCCATTGTGCATGGGCTGTCCATGAGTCAGGGGTGATAGCAGTTGATAACAAGGTCTAATTTAACACTAGCTCTGATTTGAACTTTGTTGATTACAGAAGCTAATGTTTATTGAGTGCTTTCAAGTTTATAAAGTGCAAACATGTCAGTCATCCACACAACATGCTGGCTAGGAATTTAATTTTACTAATGGAGGATTCGCTTCAGAGAAGCGGAGAGATTTGTCAGTGTCACGGCTAGTGAGGTAACGAATGAAACCTTGAATCATGTGACTCACCTGCTGGAACATTCCAGAGGTTCCCCTTTGCTTTTGGAGTAAAATCCAGATCCTTACCAGGAGCCATGGCCTCTCCTGCCTCATCCACTCGGCTCTCCCCAGCACCCTACTTGCCGATTTCCAGTTGCCAATAGTCCAAGCTCTCCCTGTCCCCAGGCTTTTCCTGATGGCCTTTCTTCTCCCTGAACTGCCCCTCCATTTCTCCCATGGTGCTTCCAGGGTCCGGCTCCTGCCTTCTTTCAGGGTACAGCTCACTGCCATTGTTCCCGAAGGTCTTTGCTGATCACCTGCCATAGGTAGTCCCCAGTGACCTGTCTCCGTTACACCACGCGTTGGCACTGACCATGGGCCACAGATGTCTGTGTGTCTGTCTGCTTGGGCTTTGGGAGAACAAGGTCAGCCTCATGCCCAGCTCCTGGGAAATGCAAATTAAATGCATGAAGTGGGGCCCAGTGGCCTGCACCCCCCAGCACAGTCACACGTGGCTTTTCTGCTCTGTGTGGGATGGGAGCAGTGGTTAGGAGCAGGATTGAAGGAGGGGCAGTAAGAAGAGACCTCTGGTAGTTGGCATGTTCAGTCACTGATGGTTGGGCTGGTTCCTTTCCTCTCCTGATACATTTAGTCAGCAAAGGCCTGGTCAGATTTTCTTCCTTCCCGTAATTATGTCAGCACTTTTTAGGCCTATTCTCGAGTGAGGCTCTGCACCAGGTGTTCCTGTCGACCCAGGTGTGCGGCTCAACCCTGCCAGGTGCTTACAGTCTAGCTGTGGCAATCACACATTCACAGATAATCACAGGGAAGCCTGTGGTGATGGCAGGATCATATCTGGTGGGGCTCTTGGGGAGCCCCTTGGAGAAGGAGGCAGTGTTCTTCTTGGGCTGAGGTGGCAGGCCCAGGTGGAAGGTGGAGGGCCAGTTGAAGGGGAGTAAAGCCATTGGCCAGCTCATGGCAGAGTGAGGGGGTGTTGCCCTCTGCCCCATGCTGTTTGAGCTTTTCCTGTCAGTAGCTTTTCCGGTCTGCATTGTACTCCCCGATGTCATCTCTGATGCCTCCTTCTTCATAGCTTTTTCTGAGCCTGAATATAAGTATTGTCCCCTGGAATGGTTTGTCATTGGTTTGTGTTTCCCCCACCTTGCTGTAGAGCCTCCTGTCATGTCTGCAAAAAGCAGTGTTTGATTGCAGCCTACCCTGCTTCTCTCTGTGGGAAAGCCCTGTACTCCTGATACCGTTTATGCTAAAACTGCCTTAGTAAGTTACCAGTCAGTCTACCGCCTGTCGGTCAGTGTGTCATACTGTGATGGTTTGTGTGTTGCCATGATGCTGGAAGCTATGCCACTGGTATTTCAAATACCAGCAGGGTCAACCATGGTGGACAGGTTCTAACAGAGCTTCCAAACTAAGAGACTAAGAAGAAGGGCCTGGTGATCTACTTCCAAAAATCAGCCAGTGAAAACCCTATGGGTCATACAGAACACTGATACAGTGCTGGAATATGAGCCCCTAGGTTGGAACGCACTCAAAATACACAGTGGCCACAAGCATGGACTCGAGCATACCGTCAATCCTGAAGATGGCGCAGGACTGGGCAATGTTTTGTTCTGTTGTGCTTGGGGTCGGCATGAGTCAGGAGCTGACTTGATTGCAGCTAACAACAACGTTACCAGTGACCCTGCCATCCTAACCCTGGTGGCCTGTCCTTCACTCCATCCCAGAGCCCCTGTCAGTCCTCGTACTTTGTCTTCTCTCCATTCACACCCTCACATCTGCCCCTACCTGCACCCTTGCTGTGTCTCCTCTCTGGGCCTTCTGTGCAGATTACTCTTAAACCTGCCTCCCGCAGCCCTTCTGAGGTCTGGTGGCCTCCTGCTCCTCCCTTCTCCTCAGCTGCCTTCTCACCACACCCATGAATTCACTGAGGATGTGAACTGGGTTATCCAGCCACTCCCTATTCCTGGTTCATCTTACACATCAACCAGTTGCAGTCGAGTTGACTCTGACTCATGGCGACTCCATGTGTGTCAGAGTAGAACTGTCCTCGATAGAGTTTTCAGTGGCTAATTTTTCAGAAGCAGCTTGCCAGGCCTTTCTTCTGAGGCACCTCTGGGTGGTCTCAAACTGCCAACCTTTTGGTTAGCAGCCAAGAGTGTTCACGGTTTGCACCACCCAGGGCCTCAGCTGTTCTAGGAGGCTTTTGATTCCCATTTTACAAACAAGGAAACTGAGATCCACAGAGGCAAAAGTCATTTGCTGAAGTCCTGTAGCTGGGGGTGAGTGAGTCCGTGTTGTCTGATGGCAGATCCTAACACTTCCCACTGTTGCAAATAGTCTGCCGGGCACCCAGCCCAGAGCACGACTTGGTGCATGTTTCTGGAATGAATGCTGAGTGCTCCGGATACTGTCCTTTAGTGCCTTGTTTTTTTCTCTGGAATACTTGCTGGTCTTTGTCTGCTAGAAAGCTGATTGTGATTCCATGGAAGCTGATGCGGGAGAGAACAAGGCTTTAGAGTAAAATGGACCCGCCTCGTAAGATCTCAGATTCCTAGGTTATCGTTTTGTTTTTTATTGATCTGCATCAGCCTGGCTTTGACGACTAAATAGGTCCTGATAAAGCAAGAATTGTGAGGGCAGTGGTGGTTCAGTGGTTAGAATCCTCGCCTTCCATGTGGAGACCTGGGTTCGATTCTCAGCCAATGCACCTCATGCGCAGCCACCACCCGCCTGTCAGTGGAGGCTTGCGTGTTGCTGTAATGCTGAACAGGTTTCAGTGGAGCTTCCAGACTAAGATGGACTAGGAAGCAAGGCCTGGAGATCGTCTGAAAATCAGCCAATGAACACCCTGTTGACCACAACGGTCTGATCTGCAACTGATCATGGGAATGGTGCAGGACCAGGCAGCATTTTGTTCCACTGTGTGTGGGTAACAGTGGTTGCGGCTGACTTGATGGCAGCTCACAAAAATCAGGACAGAATGAAAAAAGGCTGGAATTCTCACTCAAAGGGCTGGAACGTGAGGCCGGGGCTGGGACCTGGCAGGCCTTGAATAAATGGGTCCACATCCCTCTTTTAATGAGGGTGACTTAGGGGCAAAGGAAAGAAGGTGGTTTGGTAAATGGGACGCCAGAGTCTGTGCCTACAAATTGGCCTCAGACAAAAGGGCCTGGTGGGGTGATTGCCTGCCCAGAGTATGGGGACAGTAGGGGAGGGATGAGACCAGGCCAGGCTCCCCTCACCCACTGCACAGAGCAGGGCCCGAAAGGTTGCTTCTGCCTAGAACGCACCCCATGAGCTCCAGTTGGCTCAGCCCTCACTTCACAAGCTATAGAAGGGACATGGTGGTGGTGATAGCCACACCACAGCCATCTCCTTGCCAGGCCTGATGGCTCTCCTGCCTGAGTGCATGATTTCAGCCTCGATAGCGAAATCGATTTACTGGTGAAGTTTCGGTCAGTTCAGTACTCGAGGGAGCTTTCCTCTTCCTGTCCCCTGGCCAAGAGCAGAGAGATGGCATCAGGAGGCAGGGTCATCTCGTCCCTGTGGACCAGACCCAGCCCTGCACCTTCCCTGCTCTTGGCCCCTTTGTCTCAGGCCTACACAGGTGATGCACTCTCTTGTCCCAGGGCCTTTGCACATGCCATTTCCTCCCTCTGGAATGTTCTTCCCTCCTTATCTCCAGACTGATCCCTTGTTATTTGCTATCAAGTTGATTCCCACTCATAGCAACCTTATGTATAACAGAACAAAACCCTACCTGGTCCTGCGCTGTCTTCGGGAGTCTTCATGATCATTGGTATGGTCGAGCCCATTGTGGCTGTTGTGTCAGTCTATCTCATGGAGGGTGTTAAAACAAAAATTAACCCAGTAATAGAAATCGGTTGAAGTTTGTTTAATACACAATTTGCAAATTAGGGTAACATTTCGACTAGGAGAAGAACTTCCAAAATTCTTGTACCACATTTTATCTGCATTTCTGTGGAAAAAGGGCTGGAACAGAACTGGATAGACAATTTGTGGTCAGGAAGAATTTCATATAGCATTGTCTTAAAGAACAATTAAAGTAATTACTGGTTTACCCTAAAGCATAGCTTCTAGTCTGACCTTTGGAGTTTCTTTAAACTGACTGAATTCTTCAAAAAAGCACAATGCCAAAGGCAAAATGGTCTTATCAGTGGTTAAGAACTGGCTGCTGACCAAAAAGTTGGTAGTTGGAATCCACCAGCTGCTCCTTGGAAACCCTGTTGGGCAGTTCTACTCTGTCCTGTACGGTTGCTTTGAGTTGGAATTGACTTCATGGCAACGGGTTTGTTTTTTTTTTGTTTAGACCATTGTTTGACTCTAAGGTGACTTTCTAGAAACCAGTTTCTTTAAGGTTCAGGGTTCAAAAGGACACCTAAGGGCAAATGGCCTGGGTAGTTACCCAACTCCATGAACTCTAGAAATCTGGATTCCAGGAGAATTAAATGGTTTCTCAAGGGTTTCCCTCGTTTTCACTGACCCTCTACTTTATTAACCATGAGGTCCTTTTCTAGCCATTGTGTTTTCCTGATGACCAAAGTAAGTGAGCCAAAGTCTCACCGTCCTCGCTTCTAAGGAGCATTCTGGTTGTAGTTCTTCTAAGACTGATTGATATGTTTGTTCTCCTGGCAGTCCACAGCTGGTCACTCCTCCCCTTTGTCTCTCAGCCCTCCCAACAGACCTGCTCAGTCACTGCCCTCCCGACAGACTGGCTCAGCTGCTCTGCTGTTGCCTGTGGTGACACCTGTGCTTTTCCACAGGCCAGTCTGTGCCGGTATGTGGCTGGTCTGCCTCCCCCCCGCATAGCTTGAGGCTCAGAGGGCGCAGATAGGCCTGTCCTGCTCACCCTCCTACCCTTCAGAGTGAGGTGGACAGTCATTACCTGTGGAGTTGTTATGAATTGAATTGTGTCCCCCCAAAAATATGTGTTGGAATCCTAACCCCAATACCTGTGGATGTGATCATATTTGGCAATAGGGTTTTCCATTTTATGTTAATACAGCCATATCAGTGTAGGGTGGGTCCTGAACCTACTCACTTTTGAGATATAGAAAGAACAGATTAGGCACAGAGAAGTAAGCACAGAGAGGAAGATACCGAGGAACCAAGGAATGCCGGGGCTGCAGAAACTGAAAGATATCTTCCCCCAGAGCCAACAGAGAGACAGACTTCCCCTAAGCTGCGGCCCTGAATTCAGACTTCTAGCCTCCTGAACTGTGAGAACATAAATTTCTGTTCGTTAAAGCCCCCTACTTGTGGTATTTCTGTTATAGCACCTCTAGGAGACTAAGGCAGGAGTGAACGTATGAGATGGGTGGGCCAGCACCAGATATGGCAAGTTTGTGAGCAGGGAGGTGCTGTGTTTAGATGCCTCTGACTGCTTATGGAGGGAGTCCTGGACTGGATCCTGCTCAGAGTTGCTGGCTGTGATAGGGAGTGACTCACCTGAGGTGGTTTCAGGAAGGGCTGGAGGTGTTGGTCATCAAGGGGAATTATGGGATGGCAATTTGGGCGGGGCCCTGGAAGTGGAGGGAGAAGGCAGGAACCCCCACAGCCACGAGGCAAACCTGCACGAGCATCTGGGTCAGGGACAGGGCAGGTGGATGGTGTGCGAGTTGAGACAAGAGGCTGTCAGACCTTCAGGACTCCGCCAACTTGCCACAGGCCACCAGGGAGAAGCCTGACTCCAGGTAGGGACCACAGGTTTCCTTTACCCCGGTATAGGGTTCTTGTGAGGAGATGGTGTCGCCCAGGTGCAGGGGTGCGTGGTGAGTCCTGCACCTACACTTTCCCTGTCCCCTCAGTCACTCACTTACTTGTAACCTGCACCTGGGCTCTCACTGCCCCCTCAGTCACTCACTTACCTGTACCCTGCACCTGGGCTCCCACTGCTCCCTTGTCTCACACCTGCACCCTGCACCTGCACTCCCATGCCCTCAATCACTCACCTGTACCCTGCACCTGGGCTCATGCCCCCTCAGGCACTTACCTGCACCTCGCCCCTGGGTTCCCACAGCCCCCTTGGTCTCATGCCTGCACACCGCATCTGGGCTCCCATCTCCTCAGCCACTCACCTGCACCTGGGCTCCCACCGCCCCCTTAGCCACTCACCTGCACCCCATACCTAGGCTCCCTCTGCCCCCTTGATCTCCCACCTGCACCTCTCACCTGAACTCCCTCTGCCCCCTCAGTCAGTCACCTGCATCCTGCATCTGGGCTCCCACTCCCCTCTTGGTCTCACACCTGCACGCTGCACCTGAGACTCCCTTCGGTCTCTCATCTGTACCTTGTACCTGGTCCCTCCCCTCGGTGTCTCACCTGCACCCTGCACTTGAGACCCCCCTCAGTGTCACACCTGCACCTGGGCTCCCACCCCCTCGATCTCACATCTGCATCTTATACTTGGCCCCCCCTTACTCTCTCACCTGCACCCTGTACCTGAGACCCTGCTTGGTCTCACACCTGCACCCACACCTGGGCTCCCACCACCCCCTCGTTCTCAAATCTGCACCCTGTACCGAGCCCCCCCTCCTTGGTCTCACATCTTCATTCTGTACCTAGCCCCCCCTCCCTTGGTCTCACACCTGCACCCTGTACCTGGACTCCCCCCTACCCCCTCGGTCACAGTCCTGCACCCTGCACCTGGGCCTCCCCGGGTCGCTCACCAGGGCCTTTTCTGTTTTACTCATGCCAGCACCAAGTATGCCTCTGTGTCACTATATGATCCATAGAAAACTAGTATTTCTTATTCTGAATAGGATTTGCTCCTCATTCACATTTCCCCTGGCAGAGAACACTGTCTTATTTCAGACTGTTTTTAAAGGAGAAAGATGAAGCATGAAAAAAAAACAAACTGTGATGATTAGGTCCTCACATGGAGAACTATTTAACCAGGACTGTAAATTTGGGGACTGACTAGCCCTTAAGGTCTCTCACACCCTGAGAAACAACACTGTTCATGGATAAAAGTCCCATACGTGATCCACCTGGGTGTGCATTCTCATGGGTGCCTCTCCCTTTGCCTGGTTTTCTTTGACGAGAGTCAGTCTGGAGGCTTTCTCCTTTGAGAAGGGAATTCCAGAGTGGACAAGCAGACCCAACAGGGCTGAGCAGTCAGGCTAGTCTGTGGCCCCTGTGTGCAAATTGGGGCTGTTGTGGGTGCCTCACGTACCCAGCCTCCAATGTGGCATTTTCTCTCAGGCTAAGTAAGCTCTTTGTGTGCCGCTCTAAGTTACCTTGTAAATGGAGTGCTTGTTGCCTTTTAGCCACTAGAAAATCTCCTTTAATTCATAGCCCCATAAGTAGGTTTTAATAGGTATGTACTCACCTATAGGAGCCTTGATGGCACAGTGGTTAATTGCTCAGCTGCTAACCGAAAGGTCGATAGTTCAAACCCACCAGCCGCTCCATGGGACAAAGATGTGGCAGTCTGCTGCCGTAAAGATTTACAGCCTCGGAAACCCTATGGGGCAGTTTCTACTCTGTCCTGTAGCATTGCTATGAGTCAGAATCGACTCGATAGCAACGGATTTGGGTTTGGTTTTACTCACCTATAAAACTGAACTTTTAAAAGGAGTAACAACTGAGACCCTATGAGTTTCCTGGGCCTGCTGTAACATAAGTCAGAGTTGACTGCAATCAACAACAACATAGTATCACAACCAGGATACTGACATTGATACAGTCAAGATACAAGAAAACATTCCATTCTTACAGGGATCCCTCTTGTCCTTTTATAGCCTACTTCCCTCCCTCCTCTTCCTTCCTTAACCCCTGTTGTTGCTGAGTTGCTGTCAAGCTGATTCCATTGGACTCATGGCGACTCCCTGTGTTACAGAGAACCCTGTAGGGTTTTCTTGCTTGTAATCTTTACTGAAGCAGATCGCTAGGCCCTTCTTCTGCAGTGCTGCTTGGTTGAGTATGAATCACCAACCCTTTGGCTAGTAGAGTGCTTAACTGCTTGTACCACCCAGGGGCTCTTCTTAAACCCTGGCAGCTACTAATCTTCATTTCTCTACTTTGGTCATTTCAAGAATGTTACGTAAATGGAATCATACAGTATGTACCTTTTGGGGTTTGCTTTTTTTACTTTGCATAATTCTCTGGAGAGTCATCCAGGTTGTTGCACGTATGATAGCTCATTCCCTTTTATTGCTGAGCAGTATTCCATGGTGTGGATGGACAACAGTTTGTTTTAACCTTTGCCTTTTGAAGAACATCTAGCTGTTTCCTGTTTTTGGCCATTACGAATAAAGCTGCTGTAAACATTCATGTACAGGTTTTTGAGTGAACATAAGCCTTCATTTCTCTGGGGTAAATGCCCAGGAGTGCAGTTGCTGGATTGTATGGTAGTTGCATGCTCAGTTTTTTAAGAAATTGGCAAACTGTTTTCCAAAGTGGGTACATCATTTTACATTCCTACCAGCAATGCATGAGTGATCTGGTTTTGCCACATCCACACCAACATTTAGTATTAATTACTTTTTTTTTTTTTTAATTTTGGCCGTTTTGATAGGTGTGCAGTGATATCTCATTGTGGTTTTAATGTGCAATCCTCTAATGGCTAATGATATTGAACATCTTTTATGTGCTCATTTGCCACCTGTATATCTTATTCGGTGAAATGTCTCTTCATGTCTATTGCCAATGTTCTAATTGAATTGTTTGCTTTTTTATTGCTGGGTTTTGAGAGTTCTGTATATTCCAGATAGTAGTCCTTTGCCAGATACATGGTTTGCACATACTTTTTCCCAGCCTGTAGCTTGTCTTTTTACTTTCTTCTCAGTGCAACTTTGATGAAATCCAAGTCATCAGTTTTTCCATTTATGGATCGTGTTTTTGAAGTCAGGTTTAAGAACTCTTTGCCTAGCCTGGGATCCTGAAGATTTTCTCCTAAGTCTTTTTCCTCAAAGTTTTATAGTTTTAAATTTGCATTTAAGTCCGTGACCCATTCTGAGTTGATTTTTGTGTAAGCTCTGATCTCTAGGTGCAAGATTTCTTTTTCTGTCTGTGAAATGTCCAGTTGCTCCAGCACCATTTGTTGGCAAGGCACTCCTTCCCCACTGAATTTCTTCTGTACCTTGTCAAAGATCAGTCAGGCATGCTTGTGTGGGTCTATTTCCAGATTGCCTATTCTATTCCATTGATCTCTGTGCCTTTCCCTCTGACAGTACCACGCAGTCTTGATTTCTATTGCTGTTAACTGTCATCCAGTCAACTCATGGTGACCCCAAGCACAGCAGAATGAAATGCTGCCCCATCCTGCGCCATCCCTGTGATTGGTTGCATATTGAACCATTGTGATCCATAGGGTTTTCACTGACTGATTTTCAGAAGTCGATCACCAGGCCTTTCTTCCTAGTCCATCTTAGTCTGGAAGGTCTGTTGGAACCTGTTTGGCATCCTAGCAACACGAAAGCTTCCACTGATGGATAGGTGGTGGCTACACATGAGGTGTATTGGCCAGGAATTGAACCTGGGACCCCCACATGAAAGACAAGAATTCTACCATTAAACCACCACCACCCCCTCCTTGATTACTGTAGCTATAACCTAAGTCTTGAAATTGAGTAGACTGATTTCTCCCTCGCTATTCTTCCTTTTCAAAATTGCTTTAGCTATTCTAGTTCCTTTGCCTTTCATATGTATATATTAGAGTAATCGTGTCTGCATCTAGGAGTCTGGATGGTACAAGTGGTTTGCGGTTGGCTGCTAACCTCAAGGTTGGTGGTTTGAACTCACCCAGTGGCCACAGGAGAAAGACTTGGTGATCTTCTTCCGCAAAGATTACAACCATGCAAACCCTATGGATCAGTTTTCTTCTGTCACATGGGATTGCCACGAGTCAAAGTTGACTCAACGGCAGTGGGTTTGGTTTTTTTCTTTTGGTTGCCTGTATCTACAAACCTCTCCCTGGTATTTTGGTGGGAATCATGTTCAGCCTGTTTTGCGGGTATGCGTTTTAGCTCACGCTGCTGGCTTGCCCTACAGAGACACCCGTGGTTGTAAGTTCCCACAGGCGGGAGACCCTTTGCTAGCCCTGCTCAGCACCTCTCTTTGACTTTGCCAGTCTGACAAAAACTGGCATCTCATTGTCCTTTGCAATACTTGACTCCATCGTGAGGTCGCACATTTTGGCGTTACTCTGCATGCATACATGCATAACTGTGTTGCATTTCTTTCCGCACTGCCTTTCTCATATCCTGTGCTCATTTCCCAGTTGGGCTGTGTGGTGTGACTTTTCACTGGTGATTCATGACAGCTCTTTCTCCCTTCCCAGTGCCTTTCTGACCTGTGGTTTACAGACGTTGTTGTTGTTGGTTGCTATTGAATGGATTCTGACTCATGGCGACCCCATGTGTGCAGAGTGGAACTGCTCTATAGGGTTTTCAAGGCTGTAACTTTTTGGAAGCAAATCACCAGGCCTATCTTCCAAGGTGCCTCTGGGTGGGTTTGAACCAACCTTTTGGCTCGTAGTCAAGTGCTTGATCATTTGGGTCACCCACGGACGATTTGAGACGTTTGGCAATATGAGAAGCTGTCCTTTCTGGGAGGTTCCAAATGTCCCAGTGTTCTCCCAACACCACCGAGCACGGTGGAGTCATGATCTGGTTCTGCCTTGAGCTCCCACATGACTAAGCCGTGGTGTCCTCAACTGTGATGGCAGACCACCGGCCCAGAAAGCCAGGTCCCCGCCCAGTCATGGGCTGCGCGGGCATCTGGGGAAATGCCCTGTGGAAGGTCTCAATCCCAGGATAATCAGGGGAGCACTCCCCAGGCTGCGTTTCGAAGTCCTCATCTGTGTTTCCAAGTGGGAGCTCAGACTGGGACGTCTCTTTGTATTATGTAATGAACTTCCTGTAGAACTTGGCAGCAGCACGCACAGACACAGCCCCTGTGGAGTATTGGTTTTCCTGGGAAGTGGCAGGCGTGCTGCTTTCCCAGGAGATTCCGGTGCTCGAGCCAACTCTTGGACTCTGGCGTTTTCTAATAAGATGCACCATCGTGTGACCACTGCCATACCTCTTCCCGGGCTTATGCCTCTGGGGCCATCCCTGTGGGGGGCCATCCCTGTGGGGCCACCCCTGTGTGGGCAGTGGGACTGCAGTGCTTTGCACTCGACTACTTACCTAATGGTCTGTGGTTTGAACCTACCAGCAGTGCCATGGAAGAAAGGCCTGGCAATCTGCTCCCATAAAGATTGCAGTCTAGGAAACCCTACAGGGCAGTTCTACTCTGTCACACATGGGGGCAGCCTCTGTACCGCTCAGGCCCATGACTCGTTGGCTGTGTGACTTCGGGCAAGATGACCTCAGTTTCTCCACCTGCAAGTTGGGGATAACAGTCGTCCCTGCCCTGTAGTGTTATTGTGAAGATTACATAAGTTCCTGGATATAAAACAAAACAAAATAAAAACAACTAAACACATTGCTGTCGAGTCGATTCCGACTCATGACAACCCAATGTGTTACGGAGTAGAACTACCCCATAAGGTTTTCTTGGCTGTAATCTTTACGGAAGCAGATCGCCAGGCCTTTCTTTCACGACGTTGCTGGCAGGGTTCAAACTGCCAACCTTTAGGTTAGTAGTCAAGTATAAACTGCTTACACTCCCCAGGGACTAGGCACCCAGAAAATGTGACCTGCCCTTTATTCAGTCTAGGAATTCTAGATGCTCTTCTGCAAATTTTATTAGAAAAACAGATTTGCTTTACAAACATGTCATTTTGAAACAAGGCAAGGCTGGTTTTGCATGAGAGCTTGTGCTTCCTGCTGAGTGAGAGGACAGAGGGGATCATCCTGGTTCCTGCCTGCCCTAGCCATGATCCTTTCATTCACCTCCTATGCATGTGAAAACTGGACAGTGAGAAAAGAAGACCGAAGAAGAACTGATGCGTTAGAATTGTGGTGTAGGTGAAGAATATAGAATATACCGTGGGCTGCCAGGAGACAGAACACATCAGTCTTCGATGAAATTGAACCAGAATGCCCCTTAGAAGCGAGGGTGGAGAGACTTCAACTCGTTTAGCACGGACATGTCTTCAGGAGGGACCAGTCACTAGAAAAGGACATCATGTTTGGTAGAGGGTTCGCAAAAACAAGAGAAACCCTCCATGAGATGGATTGACACGTAGCCACAATGGTGGGCTCAGACATGCCAACGATAATGAAGATGACGCAGGACCAGGCAGCGTTTGGTTCTCTTGTCCATGGGGTTGCCATGAGTTGGAGCCAGCTTGACAGCAGCTAACAACAGTATCAGCCCTCGAGGAGGAGAAGACGTCCTCGTGCAGAGGGCTGGGGAGGAGCCCCTGCCGGGGTGGAAGCCGGGTAGACTCAACCCCAGCAGGATAGAGCGTTGCTGGCGTGCTCATCCTCAGAGGGCCTTCCAGAGCAGTATCGTCCCAGCTGGCTTCCTCCAACTTAAAGCTATGCACTTGTGTCAGTTGTGGTACTCAAAGAAAGCCTTTCACAGCTGAAGCTTGTAAAGTTGTCCTGTTCATTGGCGCCCCATTTTCAAATTACTTCTAGTCTGGAGGATAAAGCACAAGGCCACAGGAATTTTTCATGTTAGCTCTCTTGGTATTTTATGAAATAACAAGCACTGAAGGGCAGAATTGAGAGCTATACTGGGCCTTACCAGTAGTTCAGACTCTGCAGAGCCCTCCCCCTCGCCCCATTCATTCTGGCAAATGCTGCTGCGTCCTCTTCTCCCTGAGGGTTGCCCCTGACCCGCTTGTCCCCTCTGTCTTCACCTCAGCCTGGCCCTGGGCTCACTTTCGGTCAGACGTAGGTTGGGGGCACCCCAGTACAAGAGGGCTCCTTCCTTGCAGCTATGAGGCCTACCCTGAGCCGCTGCCACACTGCAGGGGCCCTGGGTGTGCTCAGGGGCTGGGTCATGGCTGGCCACCACAAGGAACTCAGTGCCTTCTCGTCACGCGTCCTCATCTCTGTCACAAGGACCTGCTAGGGAGGCGGGCGTGCAGGGAAGCACTGTGGTAAGAGGAAGTGCTCCTAGTCGGGTTCCCCCTTCCTCCTCTCTCTGCTTTTGTAGGACCGGAAATATGTGCAATGAAATAGGAACTTCAGCTGTTTTCATTGTCCAAGCACACCCAAAATGATCCTCTCTCTTAGTTATCTAGTGCTGCTGCAACAGAAATACCACAAGTGGGTGGCTTTAACAAACAGACATTTATTTTCTCACAGTTTAGGAGGCTAGAAGTCTGAATTCAGGGTGCTGGCTTGAGGGGATGGCTTTCTCTCTCTGTCCGCTCAGAGGAAGGTCCTTGTCTCCTTGAGCTTTTGCTTTTGCTCCTGGGCAGTCTTCATGTGGCTTGTCATCTCTCTTCCCCTATCTCGCTGGCTTCTTTAATCTTTTTTATATCTCAGAAGAGGTTGACTCAAGATACACCCTACACTTATCCTGCCCATTAACATAACAAACAACTCACTTCCAGATGGGATTATAACCAGGGGCATAGAGGTTAGGATTTACCACACGTATTTTGTGGGGGACACAGTTCAATCCCTAATACCTTAGTTCTGGAGGGGGCATTGGTGATTCAGTGGTAGAATTCTCACCTTTCATGCTGGAGACCCTGGTTTGATTCCTGGCCAGTGCACAGCTACCACCCATTTGTCTCTGGAGGCTTGTGTGTTGCTGAACAGGCTTCAGCAGAGCTTCCAGACTAAGGTGTCTAAGAAAGGCCTGCTGATCAACTTCCAGAAATTAGCTGATGATCTCTGTGGATCACAACGGTTCAGTCTGCAACTGATCACAGAGGTGGCACTGCATTTCGTTCTGTTGTGCTTGGGGTCGCCATGAGTCGGGGCTGGCTCAATAGCAACTAACAACAGCAGCTCAGGAGGAGTGCTGCACCACCCCTCAGGTTTTCCATCGATGACAACTCTGTGGGGTCTACAGTGGCCCTGACGGATGAGCCTGGCACAGGTTTGGGTGGGTGCTTGGTGGCTTTTCCAGATGAGTTGGGGTCTTGCTCTCTAGATTGCAGACCATGGTGCTCAGAGACATTGGGATATTTTGAAACAGCTGATAGTCCCATGTGCCCCAAATGCCATAACTCTGTTCCTAGAATCCTGGTTGTTGGGAAGCCTCTTTCTTGCCCACCCTGGGATCTGAAAACAACCACTGGAAATGGACTTCATGTGCCTCTTGGCTTGTTGACAGCAGCAAGACCTCTTGGTCGAAGGCGGAGGCCTCCAGGTCCCTACGTACCATTCCAGGGAGCCAGTGACGGGGCCTTGTTCAGCAGAGAGCAGCCAACGACTAGAAACAGTATGCCACACTCACGTCTTTGCTGTTGATTTTCACTCTTCTATGGAGATACATCCTGAACTCATGGCCTGTGTTGGAGTATTGACCCTGCAGGTTACACAGGCTAGGGTGGTGGAGCCTATCAGCTGAGGCTATGACAAACTAAGGGTGACAGCTGTCCGAGCCGCCAAGGTGCCGGTTGTCCTTCTGCATCAGTTCCCAGATGGCCAGGGGGCTGTTGTGGCTCTATGCCTAAAACCCATTGCTGTGGAGTTGACTCTGGCTCATGGTGACCCTGTGTGTGTCACAGTAGAATTGAGTTTCATAGGGTCTTCAGTGGCTGAGTTTTCAGAAGTAGATTCCAGATCTTTATTCCAGGGCGCCTTGGGTAGTCTGGAACCTCTAACCTTTTGGTTATCAGCCGAGTTCATTTACCGTTGCAGCACCCAGGGACTCTAACTGGTTGCCGTCAGGTTAATTATAACTCACGGTGCCCCATGTATGTCAGAGTAGAACTGTGTTCTGTAGAATTTTCAGTGGCTGATTTTTTGGAAGTAAATCACCAAGCCTTTCTTCTGTGGTGCCTCTGGGTAGAGTCAAACCTCCAGCCTTTCAACTAGCAGCCAAACGCATTCACCGTCTGCGCCACCCAGGGACTCTGGCTATATACCTGTGTTCTTCTAAATTTTCTCTCGGTGTCTTTGTCTTTTCTTTCTCAAGATTTTTTTTTTTTTTTTTTTTTTTGCTTCTCTTTTTCACGCTGCTCGGTTTAGTTTTTACTGCTTTTCCAAGATTTCACCTCTCTGCCTCTTTTTCCTTTTTCTGTTCGACTTTCCTCCTCTCTCCTACTTTTCTGTGTTTCCATCACGTCTTGACGTTTCACTCTGTACCTTCAGGTCTTCGTGTGTTTGCTGATGCTGGCATCCCCCTGGGGGCCTGCCGTGTTCCTGCATCACTTCTCACCTGACGGGTCTCTCCACGCAGCCAGCACTGGGGCGCAGTGGTCAGATCTGTGATCTTAACCAGAGGGGCTCCACCTCTCCCAAGTTTTATTTGTTTTAAAAAATAACATGACAGTAGACAAATGCATAGAGACCAAAGCTTATTAGTGGTTACCAGGGGTGGGAGGGAGGAGCCCTGGTGGTATAACAGTTAAGTGCTCAGCTGCTAACCAAAAGGTTGAGGGTTCTAACCCACAAGTGGCTCCCGTAAAGATTACAGTGATCTGCTCGCTTAAAGATTGTTGTTGTTAGGTGCCATTGAGTTGGTTCCGACTCATAGCGACCCCATGCACAGCAAAACGAAACACTGCCCGGTCCTGCACCATCCTCGCAATCATTGTTTTGCTTGAGCCCATTGTTGCAGCCGCTGTGTCAATCCATTTCGTTGGGGGTCTTCCTCTTTTCTGCTGACTCTCTACTCTACCAAGTATGATATCTGATATCCTTCTCTAGGGACTGATCCCTCCTGATCACATGTCCAAAGTATGTAAGATGTAGTCTCTCCATCCTTCCTTCTAAGGAGCACTCTGGTTGTACTTCTTCCAAGACAGATTTATTTATTCTTTTAACAGTCCATGGTATAGTCAATATTCTGCACCAACACCACAATTCAAAGGCATCAATTCTTCTCTGGTCTTCCTTATTCATTGTCCAGCTTTCACATGCATATGAGGCAATTGAAAACACCGTGGCCTGGGTCAGGCACACCTTAGTCTTCGAGGTGACGTCTTTGCTTTTCAACACTTTAAAGAGGTCTTTTGCAGCAGACCTGACCAATGCAGTTCTTCTTTTGATTTCTTGACTGCTGATTCCATGGGTGTTGATTGTGGATCCAGGTAAAATTAAATCCTTGAGAACTTCAATCTTTTCTCCATTTATCATGATGTTGCTTATTGGTCCAGTTGTGAGGATTTTTGTTTTCTTTATGTTGAGGTGTAATCCATACTAAAGGCTGTGGTCTTTGATCTTTGTCAGTAAGTATTTCAAGTCCTCTTCACTTTCATCAGGCAAGTTTATGCCATTTTGCATAATGCAGGTTGTTAATGCATCTTCCTCCAATCTTGATGCCCCGTTCTTCATAGAGTTCAGCTTCTCAGATTATTTGCTCAGCATACAGATTAAGTAGGTATGGTGAAAGGATATAACCCTGCACCACACCTCTCCTGACTTTAAACCACGCAGTATCCCCTTGTTCTGTTTAAACAACTGCCTCTTGATCTGTGTACAGGTTTCTCATGAGCACAATTAAGTGTTCTGGAGTTCCCATTCTTCGCAGTGTTATCCATAATTTGTTATGATCCATAGAGTCGAATGGCTTTGCATAGTCAATAAAACACAGGTAAACATCTTTCTGGTATTCTCTGCTTTCAGCTAGGATCCATCTGACAACAGCAATGATATCCCTGGTTCCACATCCCCTTCTGAATCCAGCTTGAACTTCTGGCAGTTCCCTGTTGATATATTGCTGCAGCTGCTTTTGAATGATCTTCAGCAAAATTTTACTTGTGTATGATATTAATGATATTGTTCGATAATGTCCTCATTCACTTGGATCATCTTTCTTGGGAATAGGCATAAATATGGATCTCTTCCAGTCGGTTGGCCAGGTAGCTGTCATCTAAATTTCTTGGCATAGACAAGTGAGCGCTTCCAGCGCTGCATCCGTTTGTTGAAACATTTCAGTTGATATTTGTCAATTCCTGGAGCCTTGTTTTTTGCCAGTGCCTTCAGTGCAGCTTGGACTTCTTCCTTTCAGGACCATTGGTTCCTGATCATGTGCTATCTCCTGAAATGGTTGAACGTCAGCCAATTCTTTTCGGTATAGTGACTCTGTATTCTTTCCATCTTCTTTTGATGCTTCCTTCATCGTTTGATATTTTCCCCATAGAACCCTTCATTATTGCAACTTGAGGCTTGAATTTTTTCTTCAGTTCTTCCAGCTTGAGAAATGCCTGGTGTGTTCTTCCCTTTTGGTTTTCTATCTCCAGCTCTTTGCATATGCCATCATAATACTTTACTTAAAGATTACATCCTAGGAAACCCTATAAGGCAGTACTACTCTGTCCTGTAGGGTCACTATGAGTTGGAATAGACTCGATGGCACACAACAACAACCATGGAGCGGGTGGGGCGAGTCATTGCTTATGGGACACCGAGTTTCTGTTAATGGTGGTGGAATAATCTAGTAAAGGATAGTGGTGATGATTGCACAACATGGTGAACGTAACTACTAAAGGTATTGAATAGTACATGTAAAAAAGATCAAAATGACAAATGTCTCGTTTTATATATTTTTGCCACCATAAAAAAAAAAAATAATAGGATGGCATTTAAGGTGCCTTTTAAGAGACCAGAGGCGCCCTCGTCACTGCCTCTCACTCAGGATACTTTCCCCTTTACACCTTCTCTTTAGCCTCGTGTACACCCATCCTTCCATACAGTTAGTGTACTTGTGCGTTCTCCTTGCTCAGTCAGTTAGCAGCAGATTGTGCACTGCTTGAGTTTCCTCGCCTCCCTGTAAAACTGTAGCGCTTTCCCACATCAGGCTTTATCGCTGACAGTTGAGTGGTTGCTCAATGCCCCCCCCCCCGGGGGGGCGTCTTGTGAGGTCAGGGAGCGATGCTGCGGGGGATGCAGTGGGAAGTGCTCGGAGTTGGCCACAGACCAGGCAGGATCCAGGCGTGACCCTGAGGGGCCTCACACAGGATGGTCACCTTCTCCAAACGGCACAGTCTTGGGGTTCCATGGGGCTGCACCTAGGCCTTGGACCCCTTTCCTGTGGTGGGGAGTGATCTAATGGCTGTGAGGGAGGTGGGAACAGGGCCTGGGCAGGGTCTGGGATCTGATTGGAAGCCTGCAGGGTCCTGAGACTCATGCTTCTGGTGCACAGATGCCCCTACTCTGACTTTGGGTCCAGAGAACAGCTTCGAAGTTTTGGGTGCCTCTTCTCTGTGCCTGGGGATGAGCTGCAGCCCTCGGCAAACGAGTGAACATCAGCCTCCAGCTGCCACTGTTCCCAAGAGACTGAGTCATTTCTGCTGGAATTAAGATTTCATGGTGCAAACGGTTAACTTGCTCAGCTGCTAACCAAAAGGTTGGAGTTTTAGTCCACCCAGAGGCACCCTAGGAGAAAGGCCTGGCGATCTGCTTCCAAAAAATCAGCCACTGAAAACCCTAGGGAGCACAGTACTACTCTAACACACATAAGGTCGCTATGCATTGGAGTTGACCTGAAGGTAACTGAGTTTTGGAGTCCCTGAGTGGTGCAAACAGTTAAGCGCTCGACTACTAGCCGAGAGGTTGGCAGTTCAAACCCACCCTGCGGCACCACACAAGAAAGGCCTGCCTTTCCACCAGAAGAAAGATCTGTTTCCATAAAGATTACAGCCAAGAAAACCCTATGGAGTACAGTTCTACTGTAACACACGGGGTCACTATGAGTCAGAATCAACTTGATGACAACTAACAATGAAAAACATTAGCATTTACTTTATCTGTGTCTGCAAGTAAACCAACTCTGTGTATAAAGGGTGGTGCGTGGATTTTGATTTTCACTCTTGGGTATTTTCGTAATGACAAAATTGAGGGGTGATACTTCTTTAGAGGGAGTGTGTCCACTTTTGACCAGTATCTGTGGTTCTGTTTACAGATCCCCACTGGAAATCCATTATACGAATCTTATTACAAGCAGGTAAGTTTAGTGCGTGTGTTTTTGGGTTGAACTAGCGTGTAATCAAGAGGCAGTGGTGGTTCAGTGGTAGAATTCTCACCTTCCATGTGGGAGACCCAAGTTCAATTCCCAGCCAATGAATCTCATGTGCAGCCACCACTCGTCCATTATTGGAGGTTTGCGTGTTGCTAGCATGCTGAACAAGTTTCAGTGGAGCTTTGAGACTAAGACAGACTAGGAAGAAAGGCCTGACAATTTACTTCTGAAAATCAGCCAGTGAAAACCCTATGGATCACAATGATCCAATCCACAAACCACCATGGGGATGGCTCAGGACCAGGCAGCATTTTGTTCCATTGTGCACGGGGTCACTGTGAGTTGGGGGCCGAGTCAACCACAGCTAACACCAGGTGTGTAATGGAACTGAAGAGCAAAGCTCTGACTTAAAGCAGCACGTGGCGTCTGTCCCCTTCTGTCCCCAGGTGCCTCACCTGCCGCTACCCTGGTCGGAAAGTTCTCTCAGGGGTTGTTCTCCCATTGCAGGTAGACCCGGCGTACACAGGGCGGGTTGGGGCAAGCGAAGCTGCACTTTTCCTGAAGAAATCTGGACTCTCAGACATTACCCTTGGGAAGGTATGTGCGGAGCAACAGTGATTCCCTTATGGTCACCCCCCCAGCTCACCCAGTGGATGGAGGCCAACTGTGGACAGAGCCCTTCTTACGGGGAGTGGTTGGGCTATTGTGTGTCCCTTGGGCAGGAGCTGGTAGATCCAAACTTGGGGATGGCAGCCACGCTCTCACAAAGCCGAGCTCTCTTGTTTCCTGACAGCATATTGGTTCGCAGGCTGGAGTGAGCACCACCGCCTGTGGGGTGAGGGGCCTGGCTTTGCCACTGGGGAGCTGTGTGCCCTGGGCAGGTTGCTTGCCTGCTCCTGCCCTTGGACGGACCGCCTACCAGCTTCACACCTTTGGGCAGACCACCTGTCCACCCCATGCCCTTGGGCAGACCACCCCCCTGCTCCTGCACTCGGGAGGCAGTTGGTCTGAGGTCCTTGGCCCTGGCAGATGGGCAGTCACCGGTGGCTCCTGCACTTGTCAACCAACAGGAAGTGGTCAGCAGTCACGCTCATGATCATTTTTGTGTTTCCACAGATATGGGACTTGGCCGACCCAGAAGGTAAAGGGTTCTTGGATAAACAGGTACATACACAGCCACAGAGTAAGTGGGGCAGCTCAGCCCAAGCTGCACTGGCTGTCTAACCCCATGCTCTCCCCATCCTCCCCACTGCCCCAGTGTCACTAGACTAGGGCTCGGAACCAGTTCAGAATGGTTCACTAATTGCCTTCGTAAACAAGTAAGTAAGCATATGTGTTGCACGGCAACCTAATCTGTTGCCCATGATATTTTGACTCCAGTAGGAAACAGCAGTGCCCCGCTCAAAGATGGTGGCTGACCATTGAGTCAATTCTGACTCATAGTGGCCCTATAGGACAGAGTAGAACTGCCTCAGAGGGTTTCCAAGTTGCGGCTGGTGGATTCGAACTGCCCATCTTTTGGTTAGCAGCCAGGCTGTTAGCCAGTGTGCGACCAGGGCTCTCTTGATTCTCACAGAAGTTCCAAAAAGGTGCAGGGTTTCTGTGTGCCCCTACCAGCTCCCCCTAGTGGTAGCATCTTACATAGCCATAGTGCAGTTACGAAAACCAGCAACTGTGGACGGTGGGTGGTGCCATGCTGAAGTAAAGACTGCATCCAGACTGTACCAGCTTTTACATGTAAACACCCCTTCCCCCTCCATGCGTGGATAGTTCTTGCAGTGTTATCACTTGTGCAGCTTCGTGTCACCACCACAATCAGGACATGGAACTGTTCATCACCCTCTGTAAACTCACTTGTGGTACCCCTGACAACCACCACTCTGTTCCCCACCACAATCACTTTGTCATTGTGAGAATGTTCTACACATAGAATTCTTCAGTATCTACAAGTGACTTTATTTTTTAAATTTATTCGATGATGTTTTTACTGTATTAGTGATGGTGATAAAGGAGTCCCTGGGTGGCACAAACGATTAAGCACTCAATTACTAACCGAAAGGTTGGAGGTTCAAACCTAACCCAGAGACACCTCAGAAGACAGGCCTGGCGATCTGCTTCCAAAAGGTCACAGCCTTGAAAGCCCTATGGATCAGTTCTTCTCTGCACACATGGGGTCGCCATGAGTCAGAATCCACTCAACAGCAACTAACGACAGCAACAGTAGTGGTAACATATTACTGATTAAAAAATACAAGTTTATTATAATAATTTTGGAAGTGGAGAAAAATGAAAAAAGAAGCCCCTAGATAATCATTCACAGTCCCACTACCAGGAGGCCAGTAATGTTAACATTTTTTAATAATCTTCTTAAGAGTGATTTTAAATGGTTCTGGATTTAATCTAGAGCCTTGGTGGTGCAGTGGTTAAGAGCTTGGCTGCCAACCAAAAGGTCGGCGGTTTGAATCCACCAGCCGCTCCTTGGGAACCCCATGGGGCAGTTCTACTCTGTCGTATAGGGTCGCTGTGAGTCAGAATCGACTCAACAGCAACAGGTTTGGTTTTTTTGGTTTTGCATTTAATCCGGTCCAGCTTTTCCCAAAACTGTATTTCACGGGACATGGCTCCTGGGGACATGGCCTGTGACCAGATCTGCCTGGAAAATGCCACCAGCTCTCCCTCCCTTGAGGTCCTCGGAATTCTCATAGGAGAATTCTCTGGTGCAGTTCCCCCGAACTCCCTGGGGCCCCTGAGTGCAGGCCCCTTTGTTTCCCTCAATTTGGGCATGCTGCAGGCATCCACCTGGGAAATGCCAATCCAGCACTCATCCATTTGAAGACATTTTTAAGACCAGAATTGCATTTATAGCTTTAAAGAGGTCAGTGTTCTTAGGCCAGTTAATTGTCTTCATTTAAAAAAATTAGATGATGTGACATATGCTTGCTAAGCCTGTGATGTGGCCGGCTCTTGGTGAGAGGAGGCCATGGGAGGTGCAGTCCACATTGGTCCACAGCGAGCACAAACCCTGAGAGGATGCTCTGCTCAGGGAGGCAGGTGGGGATCCCAGCGAATATCGAATATAAACTGCAGAACAGCTGTGTCAGTTTCCAGCCACTTTTAAAAACTCAACATGACTCCGCTCCATAATTTGTGGTCTGACCTGTGTTAACTCCACCACTGCTGCAATCTAGCATTTCCTAAATGTTAGGAGCCCCTTATTGTTGAAAAACACATTTAGTGAAATTTTACAATGCTCAAGATGAACCAGGGTAAGTTCGTTCTAGCAGATTGCTTTAAGTGGCATTCCCAGGGTGAGCCCTGTCAAGTCTGAGTCTGTAGTGATGTTTGCACATACCGTCTTAGGGGTGGGAGCGAGGTCCCCCATTCCCCCACACCATCTGGCAGACCACCCTCCAGGGCTGTTGCCAGGTGCACAGTGCGTATCCTCCACCCCTCTGTTGGGTCCACAGGGTTTCTACGTGGCACTGAGGCTGGTAGCCTGCGCACAGAGTGGCCACGACGTCAGCTTGAGCAACCTGAACCTGAGCATGCCGCCGCCCAAGTTTGTAAGTGCCCAGTCCTTCCTGTTTGCATCCTTCTAGTACCATGTGCTGTCTGTCTATTCCCCATGTCTCCTTCCCCCTTTTAGAAAGCAGTTTGAAACTTTTACCCCTTTCAGTAAATGCATGCTCCTGTAATTTAGTTCTACGCCAGCAACAGTGCCTGTCCTTTTTCTTTTCAGCATGACACCAGCAGCCCGCTAATGGCTGCCGTGCCCCCTGCTGAGGCCCACTGGGCTGTGAGGGTAAGTGGATGATGGGACGACCTGCGCCATCCTCGTCACGGGATTGTGTGGACTGTGGGTGGTATCGCTCAGAAACATTCTGTACGATAATTGTGTCACCCATTCTGCAACAGTGTGAGTGGTTGCCAGATTCTGACAAAGTGCTTTTTCAAACTGAAATCTCTTTCAAAGGCCATGACCCTTTACCGTGATTGTGTGTCGCCTGCTAGGGCAGTGAGCTACGTTTCGGGAGTTGGACTCTTAAGAACCTGCAGTTTAAGTCTCGTGTTTTTAGGTCATTTTCTGTTAATTAGGATTGCTGTTGTTGATAGCTGCTGTCGAGTCAGCCTCTGACTCATGGCGACCCCATGCACAACAGAACAAGTTGCTGCCTACTCCTGCACCATTCCCATGATCTGTTGCAGATCGGACTGTTGGGTGATCCATAGAGTTTTGACCGGCTGATTTTATGAAGTAGTTTGCCGAAACTATTCTTCATAGTTCATCTTAGTTTGGAAGCTTCGCTGAAACCTGCTCAGCATCATAGCCACACACAGGCCTCCACGGACAGACAGGTGGTAGCTGTGTATTACGAGCATTGGCCAGGAATTGAACCCAGGTCTACACACATTGAAGGCAAGAATCCTACCACTGAACTACCACTGCCCTCTGTTAATCAGAATAGAAGAAAATGTGAGAACTCTTTTAAGTGTGAAGACCCCACAATGTCTCATTTTCTTTATTCCCAGCCAATTTGCATGTTATTATTCTTTCTTTTCTGATGCACTCATTGCTCTTTGAAAAGCCTAAGGCAGAGGATGTGGCTAGACAGACGTGCCACTGTTTCTAGAATGAGAAAAATGAGTGATGTCTCCCAGTCAGTGCAGAACTGCCCCAATGGGAAGCAGGTGTGGGACATGGAAACAAGTCCCCAGATAATGTGAGACTCATTTTAAGATGAAGTGGAAAGAGATTTTCACATTGTCTCCTTTTTATTTGGCTTAAATATTGACATTAATAATCTTGCTATAAAGTAACAGTGGCAGTAGTGGTTCAGTGGTAGAGTTCTTACCTTCCATGCCAGGAGACCTGGGTTCGAGTCACGGCTAATGCATCTCATGCACAGCCACCACCCATCTGTCAGCGGAGGCTTGAGCGTTGCTGTGATGCTGAACAGTTTTCAGTGGAGTTTCCCAGACTAAGATGGACTAGGAAGAAAGGCCTGGCGATCTACTTCTGAAAATCAGCCCATGAAAGCCCTATGGATCACAACGGTCTGTTGGCATAGGATTGGGCATCGTTTCATTCCACTGTGCACAGGGTCACCTTGAGTTGAGGGTTGACTCGACAGCAAATAAAGCAACTTAAAGGACGTGGCTGAGGAGCTTGCGAGGGATCACAGGAGGAGCTGGGGAGTGCGGAGCGGAGTAAGCGCTATAATTGGGGTAGACGGTTTTTTTTGTTTTGTTTTTATTTTGAGTGTCAAAATAATTTTTATTTGCATTGGGAAACCAAAAAAATCATGTGACTTGCTTTTTTGCAGTGGACTGGAACTAAATCGTCAATATCTGTGAGGTATGCCTTACAGCTGTGTCCACTGTGGCTCTGACCATCATATTCTTCAGCCAGGATGGTTTATGAATGCCATCTTCACAGAGATTACAAAAGGTGTTTTCTTGACTGAAGTCTTCTGGTCCATCCTTATTTTTAGATGGTGAATCAGTATTTCTTTACACTCAGTAGAGTCACCTTCCGTAGGCATTTGCATCCCCAAGACTTCAACTGGAATTCTTTTATGACAGGTCTTTTAGGAAACTGCCTTTCTTGTCATGTGTCTGGAACGGTGGGAACGCCTGAATCATCTTCTGTCACAGCATGGTAATATCTGTGTATCTTCTGGGTGTGCCCAAGGCGTCTTCACCGGGCCACTCTGGTGTTCTCATGGGGGTCTTCATGCCTTTAGGCTCTTCTGCTGCGGATATTTTTAGTCGAATTCCTCAGATTTTTTTTTTTTAATTTTATTGTTATAATTAAATGAGGTTTACATTTTTTTACATGCATTGTTATGAGACCCCAGCCGCTCACCCCATTCTGCGACAGCACACTGCTCCCCTCCACCGCTGATTCCCCATGAACATTCAACCAGCTTCTAATTCTCTCTGCCTTCCCATCTCACCTCTGGACAGAAGCTGCCCCTTTGGTCTTCTGTATCTACTTGACTAAGAGGCACATTCTTCACAAGTATCACTATGTCCCAGACCAGTCCAATCCGTCTGAATAGTTGGCCTTGGAAATTGTTTTCATTCTGGGGTGATAGAGAGTCCAGGGACCATGCTTTCTGGGGCACCTCCAGTCTCAGTCAGACTGAGTCTGGTCTTCTGACTAGAATTTGAGTTCTGCATCCCATCGTTCTACTGCTCCATCAGGGACCCTCTGTTGTGTTCTGGGGTAGACAGTTTTAAAAAGCGGTTTTATATTCCATTCATAGAGAAAAAAAAAAAGCCAACAGCTCTTTTCACCTGTGTACGTTCCTGGGCTTCTGGAAGCCCTTGAGTCAGCAAGACTCAACGGCTTGGAGTAAGGAACCCCAGACCCTCAAGACAGATGCAGCATTTGGCTTCTCTGAGCTTGCAGTCACTGTACGAGGAGTGTCTACTCATTGTCTTGTCTCTGGCCTTGAGGGTGTTTTCTCCATGCTGACATAGGCCAGTGTGTGGTTGCAGTGTGCTGAGTCCAGGGGCAGATTACCCAATAGGCAAGGTAAGCACAGTGCTTACCTTGCTTACCAGATCATCTGTAGTGAACAGTTTCACGTTTTTTTTTACCACATCATCAAAGATTCTGCTTCTAGGTATGACTAGCATCAGCCTCTCTCCCAAACCTACAGCAGTCTCCTACAAAATCAAAGCCTCTTTTCAAATTTACAGTCACTGACAGAGCAGATGACCAATTTCATTACAGATTAGTAAGTAAGCACAAGTATGCCTGTGCTTACCTTGCTTACTGGGTAATTGTCCCTGCGCAGAAAGGCCTACTTTCTCTTGGTCCACTGGCTGAGGGCATTGTTTCCTCAGGAGGGCGCACTCTGCCCTTTGGTGAGCGAACATGAGACCGTGGCTGGTCCTTCTCGTTGTCTCTTAGGTGCTCTACCGCCTTCCCTATTGCAGGACGGCAGTAGCCGCTTACCTTGTGTTTAAGTGCTGCTGGGCCTTTCCTTCGTTCACATGGAACTTTTGTTATTGAGTTTTGTATTGTTGGGTCCCTGGGTGGCACACATGGTTTGGGTGCAACTGCTGACCTAAAGATTGGCCATTTGAACCCATATGCAGCGGCACTGTGGAAGAAAGGTGGGTGAACTGCTTTTGTTAAGATTACAGCCAAGAAAACCCTATGGAGTGCAGTTCTACTCCATAACATGTGGGGTCTCCATGAGTTAGAATCTACTTTTGGTTTTTTTGATATTGTTAGGCCCAGAGGACTCCATATGTTTAAAGTTGACCTTGATAGTTAATTGCTAAACTCTTTGGCTTATATTTATGTATAGTTCTGCACATCTTTGCCTCAATTCTATGTATTCATGTCTAGATTTAGCTCTTTGTCCTTAAGAACTGCCATCCGTTCAAAACTTTACCCTTCTTGCCCTAGCTTAGTACCTCCTGGGAGGTGGGTAGGAGTAGTCTTTGCCCCACTGTGGGCACACCGCCTGCCCCTGCTCCACTGGCAGCAGTTGAGGTGAAGAGCAAGGCTCTAGCACCAGACCCCGTTATTAACCTTGGCCTCTGGGTCCTCACTAGGGAGTTGTTTTGATCACAGCATAAGTTCACTTTTTTTTTTATTTTTGGATAGACTTTATTTTTTAGAGCAGTTTTAGGTTTAGGGAAAATTTGCACAGAAAATACAGAGTTCCCATATGCCCCACTTCCTTTGCACACCGTTTCTCCTATTACTAAAAACCAAAAAAACAGTTGTTGTCGAGTCCGACTCCTGACGACCACAAGTGTGTCTGGGTAGAACTGTGCTTCCTGTGGTTTTCAGTGGCTGATTTTTTAGAAGTAGATCCCCAGGCCTTTCTTCCATGTCATCCCTGGGTGAACTTGAACTGCGAAACTTTCGGTTAGCATCGAGCATGTTAACTGATATTGCACTACCCAGTTGTTGTTCTGTGCCATCGAGTCAATTCCGACTCATAGCAACCCTGTAAGTCAGAGTAGAACTGCCCCATAGGGTTTCTTAGGCTGTTCTCTTTATGGAAGCAGGTCACCAGTTCTTTTCTCCTGCGGAGCAGATGGTGGTTTTGAACCGCCGACTTTTGAGTTAGCAGCCGAGCACATAACCACTGTGTCACCAGGACTCCTTGTATCACTCAGGGACTCCCCGTATTACTAACACCTTGCATTCCTGTGGTACATTTGTTATAATTGATGAGCCAGTCTTGATAGATTAACTAAAGTCCATAGTTTACCTTAGGGTTCGCTCTTTGTGTTGTACAGATCTATGGGTTTTGACAAATGCGTGACACCATGTGTCCACCGGTCCCTGGGTGGTATAAAGCACTGGGCTAGTAACCTAAAGGTTGGCGGTTTGAACCCACCCAGAGGCGCTGTGGAAGAAAAGCCTAGTGATCTGCTTCCATAAAGATTATAGCCAAGAAAACCCTACAGAGTGATTCTACTCTGTCACATGGGGTCACCATGAGTCGGAGCTGACTTGATGACAGCGGGTTTGGTTTTGGTTTTATGTGTCCCCCATTACAGTATCATGCGGAATAGTTTCCCTGCCCTAAAAATGCCCTGGTGTTCCCCATTCATCCCTCCTCCTCTGAGCCCCTGACAACCGCTGGTCTCTGTAGTTCTGTCTTTTCCAGAACATCCCAAAGTAGGAATCACACAGTGTGTAAGTTCTCTTCTGCAGCTTAGTATCTAAGCCTGCCGTGGTAGTCCTGTGCCTTTAGGGAGGGAAATGGATGCCTCGGGGCCACGTCACACAGCTTCATGGCAGCTCACTGTGACGCCCACACAGGCACTATACTTACACGGCTGCTTCTTCCCAACCAGGTAGAAGAAAAAGCAAAGTTTGACGGCATCTTTGAAAGCCTTTTGCCCATAAACGGTCTGCTCTCCGGGGACAAGGTCAAGCCTGTCCTCATGAACTCCAAGCTGCCCCTGGACGTCCTGGGCCGGGTGAGTGCATAGCTCTGGCCCTGTCATCCTCTGCCCCTCCACTGTTCTCTGACCCCAGAACACTTGCAGGCTAGGGGTTGGGCTGCCCTGGATGCCATCAGCAGGGGGCACAGGTTGGCCATGTGTCCTAGAGGGTCCCCGAGGTAACCAAAGGGACAGGCCTGGCAGTCGGCTGGGAGGCACTGGTCTCTGGGGGTGGCAGAATTGGAGAGGAGGATCCAATGGAGCAGCATCTGTGGGCTCTAGTCGCTGGTGATTGGTTGTGGTATGGAGTGTCCCCAGTGGACATGCCCAGCATTGTCTGTGGCAGGCAGACATGTCCAAGATGGCTGGATACAAGTTAGGGAGCCAGCACATAACCATTGACACAGGCCAGGAGCCAGTACCCACCCACCTTGCTTCGGTGCTAGCTGCTCCTGGTGCCTTTGGTGGCCCCTGCCTCACCAGGGACATGGCTGCCCTTGTTCACTGTCATGGCAGAGACCTGCTACAGGTGTGCCCAGAGCCCCGCCCGCTGCGTCTGAGAGATCGGGGCCAGGTTTTGTACGTTTGTGTTGGGCCTGTGTTCAGAGCATCCGAGCAACACCTGTGCCAAAATCAAACCCATCTCTCCTATTTAAGACCTATTTGTAAGACAGTAGGAGCTTTGGTGGTGCAGTGGTTGAGAGCTGTGGCTGCTGATCAAAATGTCGGCAGTTTGAATCCACCAGATGCTCCTTGGAAACCTTATGGGGTAGTTCTACTCTGTCCTGTAGGGTTGCTATGAATTGGAATTGACTCAACAGCAACACGTTTGGTTTGGTTTTTTGGGTAAGACAGTAAGGTCCCTGGGTAGCACAGACGGTTTGTGATTGCCTGCTAACCTAAAGGTTGGCAGTCTGAACCTGCCCAGTGGCACCATGGAAGAAAGCCCTGGCTTCATAAAGATTATAGCCAAGAAAACCCTATGGGGCACAGTTCTGTTCTATAACATGGGTTCGCCATGAGTTGGAATCCACTCGATGGCAACGGATTTGGTTTTTTGTTTTTTGTAAGAAAGTAAACACAAAATCAGGGAGGTGTAAAGGGCGGCCTGGGACGTGGTCACAGTCATGATCATTTGTTGGAGAAAAGGAGCATCATACCATGAATGGGCCTAGGGGGTGATGTGTTGTCAGATGAGGGTCTCTGGGGACACCCACAGCTGGGCTTTCAGATATGAGTAGTGGGCTGTCGTCATCCCCCACCGCTCCTCGGGGAATTCGCAGACCCCTGGGACGGCGGTTCTTCCTTCCCGTAAGCCCACTGGTCTCTCCCTTGCAGGTCTGGGACCTCAGTGACATCGACAAGGATGGACACCTGGACAGAGACGAGTTTGCTGTGGTAGGCCCCTGCAGGGGACCCCCGCCCCCGCCACTCACTGAGGGCATGTAGAGTCACGGTGCGGTGCTTCTGGGCATTCATCTCTTCTTTTATTTCTCGTATTTTCAAACTGCTTATTTTGATGTAATTTCAAAGGGAAGAGAAGTTGCAGTAGTGCAAAGAATTCTTTTCAATACCGTTTATCCACATTCCCCAGTGTTGTTCTTTTACTGTTTGCTTTATCCTTCTCCCTCCCTCGTCTATCCCTCCCTCCCTCCCTCTGTCTCTGTCTCTCCCTCCGTATATCTATGTGCATGTCTGTGTACACACACAGACGCACATGTGTGCAAGTTTTCCTTTCGAGCTGTTTAAAGTTGCAGACACGACACGATGTTTCTGTATCCTGAAATACTTCAGAGTGTATCTTCTAAAACAAGGGATTCTCTTACATGAGAGAATTGTATAGTTCCATACGGTTGTACAGAACCCAAGGTCAAGGAATTAACTATACCATTCAAAACAGGAAATTAGGATCAACACATACTAATATCCAGCCAAGGATATTATTCAGATTTAGCCAGCTGTCCCAAAAATTTCATGGTGGTGAAAAAAAACCAGCCTCGCATGTGACCTTCTGCCACCTGCTCCTCAGTACCCTGTAACTCTGAGCCGCCCCTTCATCTGTTCAGATCTCTTGGTATTGACACATTCAAGTGCGCTGAGGCTGTTCTGTGGCATCTCCGCGGTGTGGGTGTGTCTGGGGTCCTCTCTCCACTCATCCAGGCTGGTGCTTCTATGGGGCAAGGACGAGAGTTGGGGGATGAGGGGAGACACTGTGTCTGCCACTCCCCTGACCGTGCCCCGTCTACCCCCAGGCCATGCACCTGGTGTACCGTGCCCTCGAGAAGGAGCCAGTGCCTGCCGTCCTGCCCCCGTCCCTCGTGCCACCTGCCAAGAGGAAGAAGACGGTGTTCCCAGGTGCTGTGCCCGTGCTGCCCGCCAGTCCCCCCCCGCGGGACAGCCTGCGCTCCACGCCGTCCCATGGCAGTGTCAGCAGCCTCAACAGCACCGGCAGCCTGTCCCCCAAGCATGGCGTCAAGCAGGCCCAGGTACAGCCCCTGCCCAGCAGCCCCCTAGAGCGGCAGTCCCTGAGTGCGGGTCACAGCATGCGTGACTGGGGACCCAAAACGAGGGAAATATTTATCATTGGGATTTATGTCTTGCTCACTCATGTGTACATACAGTTGCTTCTCGTTATTCACGGTAGTTGTATTCTGTAAGGAGTCCCTTGGTGGTGCAGATGGTGGACACTTGGTTGCTAACTGAAAGGTTGGAGGTTTGAGTCTGCCCAGAGGTGCCTCAGAATAAAGGCCTGATGATCTCCTGAAACATCAGCCATGGAAAACCCTATGGAGCACAGTTCTACTCAGACACGTGGGGTCGTCAGGAGTTGGAGTCGACTCAGTGGCAGCTGGTAAAGTGTGCAGGAAAGTGAGAGCGAGTCTCTTCTGGGATCACTCGTTGGTTTCTGCTTTATTTGTGGCTTTTAAGGCAAAGCAGCCGTGCTTGGTTGTGACAAGAGAAAGGCCAGCTGGCAGCTAGCACCGTCCTGTGGCGATGAAGGGGAGGGTGAGCTGCACGTGGACAGTTATGAGAGCAAATAATACGTTCGTAAAGCAGCGTCATCTCGGCAGATGCCTCCTTGAGGACCTCGTGGCGCAGAAGGTGGGCAGAGAGGATGGAGGCAGCTCAGCCATGGTGCTGGGCAGTGGGTGCGACTCCTGTCACTGCTCTGGCCAGGTGGGAGGGTGAGGCTGGCAGGGTTTCACACCTGGTCACAAGCCTGGCGTTTAGATGGCCCAGGCGGCGTGTCCAGTAGCCACCCACTGCGTCTGGCACTGCCAAGAGGCTGGGGCCACAGGGGAGGAGGCAGTGAGGGGTGTACTCCTATAGACCAGTGAGGTGACGTCTGAGGTGACACCTGGGTGACGAGCGAGGAGGCGGGAGGGCAGCCACGCCAGGGCTCTGGGGGAGCAGGGCTCAGTGCATTGTAGGTGCAGGAGGGAGGCCAGTGGGGGCCACTGGGTCCAAGGCAGCAGAGAGGCAGGTGTAGAGGCTGGGCTGGTGAGCACCTGTATGAGCTGTTGATTTTCACAACAGCAGCACCTCACCCAGGTTTACATTAAGTATGGCAGGTGAGCTCAGTGTAGCTGAGGAAGCAAGTGGAGCCAACCCCTGAAGGCTCAGGTAGACCGGCGCTCCTAATCCCTTCCTGGTAACCTCTAGGCTCCCCCCAGTCCCAGGGACACTTCTTCGGATCACTTAACTAGACTGATTTTATCAGTGGCTAGCGGTGGGGTGGGGAGTGTGTCTCCTTATCCATGGAAGGGTCAGCTGCTGGTGTCGTGGGCACGAGAAGGGGAGTTTCTGGGGCCTCAGTCGCCATGTCCCCCATCCTCAGGCCAGCATTGGCTCAGTCTGGGCCCCGTGGCCCTGGTGTGTGGTGGTGGCCACTCCCACCCTGGGTCTGTCTCTACTCCCTGGGTGTTGCCACTTGAAAACCCGCCCTTCTCGGGAGAGCCTCTTGCCTCTCTGCACGGTGACATAGGCTGGGGCAGGTGGTATGTTTGGGTACCCAGAACGTGGTCTCTGGGCACAGGATCGCTTCCCCCTCAGCTCACTTGTCTGCCCTTGGGCCCATCTGTATGGTCTAGCCTCTGAGGTCATATCTGCACTGGCCTCAACTCAGGACAGCAAGGATTTTTAATTTTTCACTAGCACTCCTTCATATGTGTCTCTTTCTGCCCTTGCCTCATGCACAGCAGGTTCAGGTGGCTCAGAAAACCCACCTCGTAGGATGTGACAGATAGAGGCAGGCGTTGCTCACTCTGACCTCTCACTGTTGGAATTAAGTCAATAGGTTGGGAGATATTTTTCCATAAATTCCTCGCTCTCCTAAGTGTTCCACTCACTGTGCTCTGGGGCCGAGGTGGGCTTGGTGATGTGGTGCCCTGCCCCATAGACACATGTCCTGGGTTCCCAGCGTCACAGTAGGTTCCCAGCATCGCAGTAGGTTCCCCTGGATAGTGAAGGAGACTACTTCATAAGGACCCGCCTTGAGGACAGACAGCATGGAGTGTGGTGCGAGGGGAGGGCGAGGTCCAGCAGGTCAGCGGAGGGGCCTGGCCTGGCCTGAGGGGCCCACCTGCTGCCACGCTTGAGTTGGCCAATGGACAGGGCACCAGTGAGCCCACATGAGCCTTTGTCACAATGCTAGTGAAGATCGAGTGTGGAGGGCACATGTGCCTCGAGGGCCCAGCCACGTGGCCGAGGTCGCCCTGTGTCTAGGCTCTCAGCTCTGTGTTCCAGATCAGACCCCTCTCTCCGGGTGGCCCCTAGCTGGTAGAGACCCCTCACTGATATGGACCCCTTGCTGCTGAGGACCCCTCCACCATGGTCATCATGCACATTAGAGGCTCAGGACTTCTCCACCCCTTTACTAGGGGCCCTACCTGCCTGTCCTGCAGGTGCAGGTTCTGTCTTCACTTTGCTTCTTGGTGACGTGTGCGCTGACATCTCCCAGGTGGGCTCAGTCTCAAAGGAGCAGACTCGAGGAGACAGAGGCATGGCGGACAGCACTCTGGGGGCCAGGGAAGAAGCTGTAGGGGGCGTGCACACTGACCAGGCTGGGTGTCAGTGGACCAAGCTCCCAGCGGGTAGCTGGGGTCTGCCTGAGTTCCTCAGCCTCCCAGGAGGAGATCAGGGCTGCCCTTTGTGCCCCAGAGGCGAGGATGAAAGGGCTGTGGTGGGCAGGCCACTGGGTGTCCACCTTCCTCTGAAGTGCAGGAGAGCGGCGGGGGTGCTGTACAGTGATGCAAAGGCTGTGGGGGGCCCAGCCATGTCCGTTCCACCTGTCTCGGCCTCGGTGTCCTTGTTGACGCAGCAGGGGTCCTGGCTGCCTCCTTGGCGATGGTGTTATGAGATCTTTACTCTGAAAGGTGCTGCCCTGGTGGCGTAGGTGTGTGTTTTGGCATAACACACTCGGGACTAACCGTGGTACACGTCCCCTGCAGCCTGTGGTGAGCTGGGTGGTGCCCGTGGCTGACAAGATGCGCTTCGACGAGATCTTCCTGAAGACGGACCTGGACCTGGATGGCTACGTGAGTGGCCAAGAGGTGAAGGACATCTTCATGCACTCAGGCCTCACCCAGAGCCTGCTGGCACACATCTGGTGAGCGTGGGCGGGCGTGCAGGCAGACAGTGCTGGGAGAGGGATGCGGAGCATGTATGGCTGTGGGGGCTCAGAGAGGCACTGTGTGAATGAAAATGTGAGTGTTCTGTTCTAGAGGGTGGGAGCTGAATAGGAAGGGCCGGGCTGCTGCCGTGATGGCAGAGGCGGGCAGCTCCGTTTCCTGCACCTCTATCATGCAGCCCCTCTCCTAGCAGCAGGGCCCTCAGACCACCTCCAGAGAGCTCTCTAGTTGTCCGTGTGGAGAGCCAGGACCACACCGGCTGCTGGCTGTGCTGATTCTGCCAGGGGCCACACCTCAGCCAGTGGGAGTGTAAGGGTTTGACCCCGCTGACTGGGGGAACAATAACCAAAGGCTCCAACTTCCCCACACCGAGTAGTCAGAACTGTGGCCGCCTCCCCACAAAAACTGCTTCCTGGAGGTCAGGGACTCGGCTCCCAGGGAGGGTGAGCTGTCTGCGGGACTCTAGGCTGCACCCAGGATGCGCCGAGGAGCCGGCCTCACCCTCCCCTCCTCTGAGGCCCAACAGGGCCGATTTCCTAGGGTAATTGAGTAGTGGTAAAGTCAGCTTCTGTAAACATTGGCGGTTCAGGGGTAGAATCCTCACCTTCCATGCGGGAGACCTGGGATTGATTTCCAGCCAATGCACCTCATGTGCAGCCATCACCAGTCTGTCAGTGGAGGCTTGAGTGTTACTGTGATGCTGAACAGGTTTCAACGGCGCTTCCAGAGTAAGATAGACTAGGAAGAAAGACCTGGCAATCGACTTCCGAAAATCAGCCAGTGAAAACTCTGGAGCACAGCCGTCAGATCCACATCTCATCATGGGGATGGCACAGGACGGGGCAATATTTTGTTCCATTGTGCCTGGGGTTGCCGTGAGTCAGGGGCTGACTCGACGGCAACTAACAACAATATAGAAAGTCAGCTTCTAGCTTTTTCCTCAGAGTCCTTGGGCCTGAAAGGGCTTCCTATAGGAGTTGTAAGGAGGAGAGAGTTTCCGTCTGATTCCCTATGAATAGTGAAATCCAGCATGTTGCTGGGTGGCTGATCCACGTGGAGAGGTGAGAGCTCTGCCCCAGAAGGCTGGCCACCCTCAAAGTGGTGCCCAGCACATGATGAGCCAGGCTCCAGGACAGTGCTCATCCTAACTGGGGGCTGGGCACTTCCGCATCAGACCCAAACAAAAAAAAATAACCAAACCAGTTGCTGTGAGCCAGCTGCAGCTCATGGCCACCCCATATGTGTCAGAGTGGAACTGTGCTCCATAGGGTTTTTAATGGCTGGTTTTTTGGAAGTAGATCACCAAGGCTTTTTTCTGAGGCACCTTTGGGTGGACTCGTACTTGCAGCATTTCGGTTAGCAGCCGACGGGTTGCATCACCCAGGGCATATCAAACTTACAGCCCTTGTACCATCTTGAAATGCCAAGGTGGTGACATACGCCTGATTGTCACGTAAAGCGACAGCCAAAGAAAGTAACTTATAGTATGTATTTAAACATACATGACATGATGATGGTGAAGACTCAGCGAAGTCACAGGTGTGCTTGGACTCGGAGGAAAACCAAAAGGCATCCACACTGGGAGCGAAGGGAAAGAAGGGCTGGACGGACACCATGATGGCGACTAGGAAATGGATGGAGAGGGCGGGGCCTGGGCTGAAGCAAGGACAGCACGTGGGGCAGGGGTGGAGAGAGGATAGGAGGTAGTGCTACAGGCCAGGGACCGGGGACACTGAGAAGCAGCTCCTCAGGAGGACTGGAACCTGGCCAGCAGGAGTAGCGGCAGGATAATCATGGACAGAGTCCAGTCCTTCCTTGACACTCCTACACCGTGAGCCTGAGAGTTGTCACAAGACCGTGGAGGCTGCGCTTCACAAACAGCGGAGGGACGGTTCAGTGAACAGGAGCAATGTGGATAGGGCACACACCAGCCTCGGGCTTCCGTGTGCAGCGGGGCTGGCTGTCATGGCAAACTGCACATGGGTCATGCCACGTGAAGCCATCACTCCAAGTCTACTCTCTGGGCCAGACCCTTGTACAAAGCATGCAGCTGGCACACATGTTCTCGGGACAGCCCTCCCTGAGGAGTCCACCGTCCATGTGCTGACAGTGCTTGAACTTGAGCCCAGCTCTCCTGCTCAGATCAGGCATTGGCTGCACCATCTCCACAGTGACTGTGCCACGGGTCATGAGCCATGTGGAGTGTCCGCCTGTGGGAGAAGGTGCTGTTGCAAGTGCTGAGCCCATCCTTGCTGCGCCCCTGCGACAGGCCTGCTCAGGGGCCTCCTCTGGGTGCTCAGGCCCCGCGTTCTGCAGGTCTGCTGGCTCACATCTTGCAGCGCCCAGTCAGGCTGGATGTCAGAAGGCCAGGAAGGCAAGGACACTGAGCTGTGGGGACGGTCCTGTGCTCTGTGACCAGGTCTGTGTTGCAGGTCCAGCATAGCTCCTCCACCATCGTGATGACAGCCAGCAATGCTGCTTCACCCCTCACTCTGCCCCTCATCGCCCCACATGCTCCCTATATCATCCCCATACCGTCCCTTCATCGCCCCTGCATTGCACCCACCTTGTCCCCACATCACCACATCACCCCACGTGGTTTCCATTTGGTTGTTCCCCCATCAACCCTGTCCCCTCTTGTCCCCATGTCACCCCTGTTGTTCTCTCACATCCTCCATCACCCTTCCATCATCCCACATTGTCCCCCATCATCCCCCAGTTGCCCCCCATAAGTCCCCACATTGCCTGCACACCACAGCCCTCACTGAAACCCGCAGCACTAGCAGCAGACTCGGCCAAGCACCTGGTCTGCTCGCTCTGGTGCCATCTCCTTTGGAGTGGCCTGTCCCCATTGAACATGGAAGGTGCCAGAACCACCATACACATTCACACCACACAGGGAGGAAAGCCACGCCGGCCGCATTTCCCCCAACCTCGAGAGATCCTGTCCAGGGACTGTGCCTCGATCTCGGGGGATGTGGTGGTCTTGTCCTTCTGCTCCGGCTGGGTGAGGGCTCCTTGTACACTCTGGTAGGGTTACTGGGGGCTGGGCATTGTGGTGCCTGCAAGGGTGGGGTGCCCGAGGTCTGCAGTCCACAGATGCCAGGTGGGAAGTAGTGCCCTTTGCTGGGCTGTGTGTCTGGGCTCGGCAGCATGCTTGCAGTGAGCGGTGGATTGTCCATCTGCGATGTGTAATGAGCATCCCCACGTCTCTCCCAGGGCCCTGGCTGACACGAGGCAAATGGGGAAGTTAAGCAAAGACCAATTCGCGTTAGCTATGTATTTCATTCAGCAGAAGGTCAGTAAAGGCCTCGACCCCCCTCAAGTCCTCTCGCCGGACATGGTCCCGCCCTCGGAGAGAGGCACCCCTGTCCAGGTGAGTAGCCCCCTCAGTGTGCATGCCATTTCCATGCATGCAACCAGGTGCCACTGGTGGCCTGTGAGGCAGCCGTTTGCAGGGGGTTCCCCCTGGCGGGAGGTGCCCCAATGGGAGGGATCCAGTGTGTGGGTACCTTGTGGAAGGGTTCCTGAGTGGAAGGCTCCCTGTGGTAGGGTGCCTTGATGGGGTGGCTTTCTGATGGGTGTGTGCTCCCACACAGGCCCCTGGCAGGCAGCACAGCCACCCAGACGTGTACTGGGCTGGTGGCTAGCAGTTCTGCTGCCTCTTCCTGTGAACCTGAGATAAGACAGCTTTGTTCCTGGTCCTAAGCCCTCCTGCCCCTGCTCCAAGGTCTTGTCATCTTGCTAATCTCGATGTCCTGTTTGATCCTAGGATGGTTCAGGCTCCCTCGGCTCAGGGGAGTTCACTGGTGTGAAGGAGCTGGATGATATCAGTCAGGAGATTGCACAGTTGCAGAGGTACGTGGACATCGGCTCCATCCCTCGGGTCTGAACCTAATGCGGACCCAATCACAGGTCATTGCTGGAATAGCAGAGAACATGAAAGATGTGGAGATGGGTTATTGTAAGTTTATTCAAAACAGGAGAGTGGCACAAATGCTCTTGAGTTACTAAACTGCTTTAATGAGTGCAAATAACAGCCCCTTTGCCCCCTCAGTGAGCATCAAGGGACAGTGGTGGCTCAGTGGTAGAGTTCTTGCCTTCCATGCAGGAGACCTGGGTTCAGTTCCCTCAGGTGCAGTCACTCCCGTCTGTCAGTAGAGGCTTGTGTATTGCTGTGGTGCTGAACAGGTTTTAGCAGAGCTTCCAGACTATGACAAACTAGGAGGAAATGCCTGGCAATCAACTTCCAAAAATCTGCCATTGGAAACAGTATGGATCACAATGGTCTGATCCATGACCTATCATGGGGATGGAACAGAACTGGGCAGCATTTTGTTTTGTTGTGTATGGGGTCACCATGAATTGGAGGCTGACTCGACAGTGTGCATTAGCACCAGCCCAGCCCCTGTGCCATCCCATGGGGCATGGAGATGGCAGCGTCGTCTATGCACAGATAAGCCACTGGGTCTCCTGTGGTGAGTGTGTGTGTCGCTTAGCACACGAGGGCCAAACTGTGCAGAAGGGGCTTTGTGCCCACATCTCCACCTCTGCTTTCTCCGCACCCTCCCCAGCTCCCTCAGGTGTGAGCAGGGGGCTTCGGTCCAGGACTACACTTTGAGTTCCTGGCACAAAGAGTTAAATTCACTTCTGGTATCCCCCTGTGATTTCTTCAAGAGCAGCATTCCCTTTCCAGTTAATTCTGGGTCACATGGACTCTTGTTATTTCGGGGCACCAGTCCGACACAGAGAGCTGAGGGTCTCTGCCCGCCATGGGGAGGGGTTCGGTACTTGACCAAAATCAAAAGCAGCGTTGCCTCCGAGGTATGTGTGGGTCTGCTAGCAGTCACAAGGCCCTGGGGTCAAGGTGGGAGGCCCTAGGCTCTGCCAACCCCTTGGGCCATTGTAAGGGGTCTCAGGCTGAGGGCCCTACTGGGGATCATTAGGCAAGCTCTTCTCAGAGGCTTGGGGGAAAACTGTCCCCCATTCCCTTCAGGTGCTGGCAGAACCACACTCCTCACAGCTATAGTTCTGAGGTCCTGGCTTTCTTGGCTGGGGCCACTCTTGTTTAAAACTGCCCGTGTTATTTCTCAGGGGCCCCTCCACAGTGTGTCAAGTCCTGGTTCCCCTCGGAGTCTCTCTGGCTTCCTCCTGTTACTGGGGGAGACAAAAAAACCCCAAACCCACAGCTGTTGAATTGATTCTGACTCATAGAGACCCTATAGGACAGAGTAAAACTGTCCCCATAGGGTTTCCAAGGCTGTAAATCTTTATTGAAGCAGACTGCCACGTCTTTCTCCCACAGAGCAACCGGTAGGTTCGAACTGCCAACCTTTCGGTTAGCAGTCGAGCACTTAACCACTGTGCCACTAGGGCTCCCCACTCAGGTGGAGACAACCTGTAACCCGTTGCTGGCAACTTGTTTCCAACTCATAGTGATCCTGTAGGACAGAGTAGAACTGCCCCATAGGGTTTCCAAGGAGCGGCTGTTGGAGTCAAACTCCTGACCTTTTGGTTAGCAGCCAAACACTTAACCACTGCGCCACCAGGGCCCCCGGCAGAGACAAGTCTCTGCTTTTTAAGGCTCGTGTGGTCGGATTGAGAGAAGGGCTCCATCACCACAGATTTCACCCATGCTCGGAGTGGGGGCATGAGGCCAGGCAGAGGCATTGGGCCAGGGTCGGGGTTCCTTTCACCCTAGAGAGCTATCATTGCCAGTTACTGTGGGGTGAGCTGAGGGGTCCTGAAGGTGGGAGCAGAGGGTCCCCCTATCTGCATTCATCAACTCACTCATGCTCTCTGCACTCTTATACAACATTTCTAAACCTTCAGGGAGAAGTATTCACTGGAACAAGACATTAGAGAGAAGGAAGAGGCAATCAGACAGAAAACCAATGAAGTTCAGGTAAGGACCTGCTCGCTTCTGCCAGACCTATTTGTGTTAGATGTAGTACAGGAAAAAGTCTTTCTACATGAGTTACGCTATTGCTGGGGGCTGAAAATGAAATTTTCTGCGTTTCCTATAACTAGACAGTTGCCTGTTTTTGTTGAGACATAATTCACATAACAGAGAATTAACCATTTTAAGGCATACAGTTCATTGACATTCAGTATATTCACCACATTGTACAACTACCACCTCTATCTAGTTCCAGAACATTCTCATCCCCCCAAAGAAACCCATCAGCAGTCACTATGCCATGGGGATCATTAATCTACTTTCTGTCTCTGTGGGTTTGCCTGTTCTGGACATTTCATGTAAGTGGGATCTTACGCTATGTGGTCTTTTGTGTCTGGCTTCCTTCACTCAGCATCATGTCTTCAAGGTTCAGTGGCTTCTAAATGGTTTTGGAGACAGTCCTACTTGTAGGGTCTCTTAAAGTGTGGTGGTGGCCAGCAGAGGCTGTGGAGTCAGACCACTGCGGCTCAAACCTGGCTCTTCTTATCCGCGGTGTGACCTCAAGCAAGTGACTTAACACCTCAACATTGGCAATGAGCGTTCTACTTTCCCCAGGTGGTTGTGGGGCTGAGACATGAGGTCTGCCACCCGCTGGGCCAGCTCTGCTGTTCTTGGCATCAGAGCCCAGAGGAGGCTGTGCTGTGACTTTGGTTCCTGTTGCCTTTCCCAGCTGGGCCTGGCCTGGAGAAAATCAGGACGCATCCTCTAGGACGGCCACCTGTCATGGCTCTGTGTGGCGCAGGAGGTCTTTTGTTGTCAGGTCAATTTGGTTTTAAGCCGTGGAAGCCTTGCCGATTTCTCATCCCCAATGTCCTGTCCTCCCCTCACCCTGCCCTACGGATAGTCTCCATTTCCATGGCCACTGTCCCAGTGAGGGCTGCAGTTGCTCTGCCTGGGTTGTTTGTCGTTTTCTGTAACAGCTTTATTGAGATACAGCGCACCCTTTGTACAATTCACCCGCTTTGAGTGTACAATTCAGTGGTTTTTAGTATACTCACAAGGTTGTTCAGCCATCACCACAGTCAATTTTAGATCATTTTATCACCCCAAAAAGAAACGCCATACCCTTTACTGTCACCCTTTCATCATTCCAGCCCTCCCAGCCCCTGTTATGGTTGTTAGTTGCTGTTGAGTCAGCTCTGACTCATGGCAACCCCACGCACAATGGAATCAGACGTAGCCTGGTCCCGCGCCATCCCCACGATGGTGGCAGAATAGCCTGTTCTTCTGATCCATAGGGTTGTCATTGGCTGATTTTCCAGAAGTAGATCGCCAGGCCTTTCTTCCTAGTCTGTCTTAGTCTGTAAACGCCACAAAAATCTTTCCACCGTGGGCGACCATTATGGTATTTGAAATACTGGTGGCATAGCTTCCAGCATCACAGCAACATGCAAGCCACCACAGCATGACAAACTGACAGATGGGGCAGGGGTGGACCCCAGCCCCTGGCAACCACTAATCTACCTTCTATCTCTGCATTTGCCTATTCTAGACATTTCATCTAAGTGGAATCGTACAGTGTGTGTCCTTTAGTGACTGGCTTCTCTCAGCATATGTTTTTGAGGTTCATCCATGTCATAGCATGTATCAGAACTTTATTTCTCTTTATGAGTGAGTAATATTCTATTGTATGAATGGACCACATTGTGTTTATTCATTTATTGATGGACATTTGGATTATTTCCACCTTTTGGCTATTGTGAGTAATGCTGCTGTGAACATCCATGTACAAGTTGCGTGTGAACCTATATTTTAATTTCTCTTGGTTATATATGTGAGAGTGAAATTGCTGGGTCAAGTGGTAACTATGTTTGAGGAACTACCAGACTGTTTTCCAAACCTACTACACCATTTTGCATTCCCACCAGCACCATTTTACATTTCTCCACATCCTCGCCAATTCTCTTTCTTTTTGATTCTAGCTATCCTAGTGGGTATGGAGTGGTATCTCATTGTGGTTTTGCATTTCCCTGATGGCTAATGATGTCGAGCATTTTTTTATGTGCTTGTTGGCCATTTGTATATCTTCTTTGGAGAAATATTTATTCAAGTCCTTTCCTCATTTTTTAATTGATTATTTGTCTTTTTATAACTGAGTTGTAAGTTTTTTGTATAGTCTGTGTAGAGAAAGATACAGATATAAAGGGTTTTTATATAGTCTCTTAACAGGTAAATGATTTACAAATATTTTATCAAATTCTGTCAGTTGTCTTTTCACTTTTTATGATGTCCTTTGAAGCACAAAAGTTTTCAATTTTGATGAAGTCCAGTTTATCTGTTTTTCTTTTGTTGTTTGTGCTTTTGGTGTCATATTAAGAAGGCTTTGGCAAATCCAAGCTCATGAGGTTTTGCCCCTATGTTCTAAGAGTTTTAGTTTTTACATTTAGATCTTTAATCAAGGTAATTTTCATATATGGTGTAAGTAAGGGGTTTAACTTCATTCTTTTGCATGTGAAGATCCAGTTGTCCCAGCATCACTTTTTGAAGAGACCATTCATTCCCCATTGAATGATCTTGGCACCCTTGTTGAAAAGCAGTTGACCATACGTGTGTGGATTTATTTCTGGACTTAGTTCTACTCCATGGGTCTATATGTCTATTCTTGTGCTAGTACCACACTGTCTTGATTACTATAGCTTTGTAGTAAGTTGAATGAGAAATGAGAAGAAACAGCTGCAAACATCCATTAATAATCGGAAGGTGGAATTTCCAAAGTATGAGTCAAGGAAAATTGAAAGTTGTCAAAAATGAAGTGGGATGCTTTAAGATCAATATCCTAGGCATTAGCAGAAATGGACTGGTATTGACCATTTTGAATTGGACAATCATATGGTCATTATGCCGGATATAACAAACTGAAGAGGAATGGTGTTGCATTCATGGTCAAAAAGAACATTTAAAGAGCAGACTTACTGGTCTGACAGAGACTGGAGAAACCCTGAGAGTATGGCCCCCAGACACCCTTTTGACTCAGTCCTGAAGTCACTCTTGAGGTTCACCCTTCAGCCAAAGATTAGACAGGCCCATAAAACGACTAAATGGGCACACCAGCCAGGGGCAAGGACGAGAAGGCAGGAGGGGACAGGAAAGCTGGTAATGGGGAGCCCAAGGTCAAGGAGGGGAGAGTATTGACACGTCATGGGATTGGTAACCAATGTCACAAAACACTGTGTGTATTAATTGTTTAATGAGAAAGTAATTTACTCTGTAAACCTTCATCTAAAGCACAATTTAAAAAATTACAATTAAAAAAAAAAGAGCAGTGATAGTTGGAAAAAAAAAAAAAGAACGTTTCAAGATCTATTCTCAAGTATAGTGCTGTCAGTGATAGGATAATATCCATATGCCTACAAGGAAGAGTAGTTAATGTGACTATTATTCAAATTTACACACCACCACTAAGGCCAAAGATGAAGAAATTGAAGATTTTTACCACCTTCTGCAGTCTGAAGTTGGCCAAACATGCAATCAGTATGCATTGATAATTACTGGTAATTAGAATGCTAAAGTTGGAAACGAAGAAGAAGGACCAGAAGTTGGAAAATTTGGCCTTGGTGATATAAATGATGCTGGAGATTGAATGATAGTATTCTGCAAGACCATCTACCTATTCGTTGGAAATACCTTTTTCAACAACGTAAACAATGACTATAAACATGGATGTCACCGGATGGAATGCACAGGAATCAAGATGACTACATCTGTTAAAAGAGATGATTGAGAAGCTCAACATTAGCCAGGGACCGACTGTGAAATAGACTATCAATTGCTCATATTCAAATTCAAGTTGAAGCTGAAGAAAATTAAAACAAGCCCACAGGAGGCAAAGTACAACCTTGAGTATATCCCACCTGAGTTTAGAGACCATCTCTAGAACAGATTTGGCACACTGAACACTAATAACTGAAGGCCAGACGAGGTGTGGGATGACATCAAGGATGTCATACATGAAGAAAGCAAAAAGATCATTAAAAAAACAGGAAAGAAAGAAAAGACCAAAGTGGATGTCAGAAGAGACTCTGAAACTTGCACTTGAATGTAAAGTAGCTAAAGTGAATGGAAGAAATGATGAAGTAAAAGTGCTGAACAGAAGATTTCAAAGGGTAGCTCAAGAAGACAAAGTAAAGTATTATTATAATGATATGTGCAAAGACCAGGAGTTAGAAAACCGTAAGGGAAGAACATCCTCGGCATTTCTTAAGCTGAGAGAACTGAAGAGAAAATTCAAGCCTCAAATTGGAATATTGAAGGATTCTATGGGCAAAATATTGAATGATGTAGGAAGCACCTAAAGAAGATGGAAGGAATATACAGAGTCTCTGTACTAAAAAGAATTGGTTGACGTTCGCCCATTTTAAGAGGTAATGTATGATTGAGAGCCGATGGTTCTGAAGGAAGTCCAGGCTGCACTGAGGGCATTGGTGAAAAACAAGGCTCAAGGAATTGATGGAATATCAATTGAGACACTTCAACAAATGGATGCCACAATGGAAGTGCTCACTCAACTATGCCAGGAAATTTGGAAGACAGCTACATGGCCAGCTGACTGGAAGAGATGCATATTTGTCCCCATTCCAAAGAAAGTTGATCCAACTAAATGTGGAAATTATCGAACAATATCATGAATATGACATGCAAGTAAAATTTTGCTGAAGATAATTCAGGAACAGCTGCAGCTGTATATCAACAGAGAACTGCCAGAAATTCAAGCTGGTTTCAGAAGAGGATGTGGAACAAGGGGTATCATTGCTGATGTCAGATGGATCTTGGCTGAAAGCAGAGAATACCAGAAAGATGTTTACCTGTATTTTATTGACTATGCAAAGGCATTAGACTGTCTGGATCATAACAAATTATGGATAACTTTGCAAAGAATGGGTATTCCAGAACACTTAATTGTGCTCATGCAAAACTTGTACATAGATCAAGAGGCAGTTTGTAAACAGAACAAAGGGATACTGCATGATTTAAAATCAGGACAGTTTAAAATCAGGGTTGTATCCATTCACCATACATAATCGGTATGCCAAGCAGATAATCCAAGAAACTGGACTGTATGAAGAAGAACAGGACATCAGGATTGGAGGAAGACTCATTAACAACCTGCGATATGCAGATGACGCAACCTTTCTTGCTGAAAGTGAAGAGGACTTGAAGTACTTACTGATGAAGATCAAAGACTACAGCCTTCAGTATGGATTACACCTCAACATAAAGGAAACAAAAATCCTCACAACTGGACCAATAAGCAATATCATGATAAACGGAGATTGAAATTTCTAAGGATTTCATTTTACTTGGATCCACAATCAACACCCATGGAGGCAGCAGTCAAGAAATCAAATGATGTATTACATTGGGCAAATCTACTGCAAAAGACCTCTTTAAAGTGTTCAAAAGCAAAGATGTCACCGTGAAGACTAAGGTTGCACCTGACCCAAGCCATGGTATTTTTCAGTTGCCTCATATGCATGTAAAAGCTGGACAATGAATAAGGCTACAACAATAGGCTCAAATGTACCTACTGTTGTGAGGATGGCGCGGGACCGGGCAGCGTTTCATTTAGTTATGCACAGGGTTGCTATGAGTTGGAACCAACTCTAGAGCAGCTAACAACAACACCAACTCTAGAGCAGCTAACAACAACAATATAGTAAGTTTTGAAATCAGGAAACATGAGTCCTCCAACTTTGTTCTTCTTTTTCAAAATTGTTTTAGCTCTTCTGGGTTCCTGGTATTTCCACATGAATTTTAGGATCAACTTGTCAATTTCTGGAAAGAGGCACCAGCTAGGTTTCTGATAGGATTGTGTTGACTCTGTGGATTGCCTGGGTTCTTGGTTTTTTGTTCTTGTTTTCTTGACAATAAAAGTGCTTGCCCTTTATTTATTATTATTTTTTAAATAATATTGTGTTTTAGGTGAAAGTTTACATAGCAAACTAGGTTCCCATTTGACAATTTCTGTATACATTGTTCAGCAACATTAGTTACATTTTTCACGATTGTGTCAACACTCTTTAATTGCATTCTGGTTGTTCCGTTTCTAGTACTCTAGTTTCCCTGTCCGCTACTCATCTTTACTTTAAAGTAATTGTTGACCTTTTTGGTCTCTTATAGCTAGTTTTTTAATGGAGTACTGTATTCATAGATAATGTCCCTTATTTTGTGTGCCAATCTGTTATTTTGCTAAAAGATGACCTTGGGATTGCTTCGGTTAAAGGTTCAAAGAGTATGTCAGAGTGAAAGTCTCAGGGAGTCTCTAGTGTCAACTGGTCTAGTATTTCTGGACTTCTTAAGAATTTGAGTTCTGTTTTGCATTTTTCTCCCGTTCTATCAGGGTCCATCTAATGTGGCCCTGATTAGAATGGTCAGTAGTGGTAGCTGGGCACCACCTAGGTGTTCTGGTCTCAGGGTGGATGAGTCCTTGGCTCATGCAGGCTATTAGCTCTATAGACTGGTTTCTTATCTGAGACTTTGGTTTCCGTCTTTTTCCTGCTTGGGTTCTTTTTGTGTTATCTTTGTGCAGTCCCTCTTTCCCTGCCTGCCACCAGCGCCCTAACTGCAAGCTGGTGGGCTTTTGTCTCTCTGGGACCTTTGGTGTCTCCTTTTATGTTACAGATGAGGTCTGATGCCTAGATGTCCCAGGCCACCTGGTGTCCCCAGCCGCCACGCTGGGCCTCACCTTCCTGCTTCCTTCACTGCCAACCCTGTTGCTGTCAATTCCTTTAGATGTGGCTAACTCATGTCCCCTGTTCCAGATATTCTGTGTAATCTCCCCCAGACATGCCCAACTCAGTGCCCCAGCTCAGGGGTTCAGAGATGCAGCTCCTGTCACATTGGTGGTCAGCACCCCCTACCTCTTGGCTGGTGTCGCAGGGGACCCAGGAGTGGTTGTGGTACAGTCGGTTGCTCCAAGGCCGGAGTAAGCCGTACCTCTTTTCCTATAAAGGGAGAACCATTCTACAAGAAGACAGAGGCTGCAGAGCAGTATACACAGCCTGAGTCATTATGGCACTGCAGCCCCAAAATGCAAACACTTAACCCAAGAAGGCTTGGTCCAGGTGTTTAAAAATCATATGCATCCATTTCACAGGTTGATATTTCAAGGAGAGGGATAGCAAGAATGTTGTTGCTGTTGAGTCATCTCCGACCCATGGCGACCTCACATACAACAGAATGTAATGCTGCTCATTCCTGCGTCATCTTCATGATCATTGGCATGTTTGAGCCCATTGTTTAGGCTATCGTGTCAATCCATCTCATGGAGGGTTTTCCTCCTTTCCTGATCCTCTACCAACCGTGATGTTGTTTTCTAGTGATTGGTCCCTCCTAATGATGCATCCAAAGTAAGCAAGCCAAAGTCTCACCGTTCTGGCTTCTAAGGAGCATTCTGGCTGTACTTCTTCCAGGACTGATTTGTTTGTTCTTCTGGCGGTCCATGGTATATTCCGTATTCTTCACCAGTACCACAGAGCAAACACATCAATTCTTTTGTCTTTCTTTTTCATTCTCCAGCTTTCACATGCATAAGAGTGATTAAAAACACCATGGCTTGGGTCACGTGCACCTTAGTTGTAAAGTGATATCTTTGCTTTTTAACACCTTAAGAAGGTCTTCTGTGGCAGATTTGCAAGAATAAAGAAGGAGAAAAGAGAGGGAAGGGAGAGCAGAGAGAGGTGACTCAGGCTCCCAAGGGCGGGCTCAGACCCTGTGGGCCCCTGCCCTGTCTCCATGTCCGCAAGCACCCTGTCATTTCAACACTCGGACACAGTCTGTGGAGGACACAGCTGGCAAGCCTGCCTTCCCCCCTTTGCTCCCTGTATCCCACCCCTCCTGGCACTGTGAGCAAACCATGAGATGTGTCTGTCTTGTTGTCTTTGTAAGGGGGAGGAAGGCAGGGACTTCTATGGGTGCTGGGCCCTCAGGGCCTGAGTCTGCAGACCCCGGCAGTGTGTACATGCTGATGAGAGGTCAGGCCGTACCTGCCAGTGGCCCCTTGGCGGGCTGGGTCAGAATTAGGAGTTGTGGGTCCAGGCCCCCGGCTTGGCACTTCACTGGGTGGGCACAGGTGGCCTTGGGTCATCCTGGTCCCTTTGACTGCTTCCCTGTGCCCCCGGGACATTCTATCCATCTGCAAGTACAACCCTCCTTGATGCTGGCACCCCACGTCTGTGTGCTACTGCCCCTCTGAGCGAGCTCTGACTCCTCTTGGTCTTCCTCCCACATCTCAGGCCTAATGTGCCCAAGGTGACCCCTTGATTGGCCCCCAGGGTCTGCTCACTGAAGAAAGGCCAAGGCAGGGTGAGCAGGCAGCAGAGACCTGGCCCTCAGCCCCGAGCACCACTAAGAGTTCTTTCTGGAGTGGATGAACGGAGGCTGGGATGCTTTATGCTCAGAGCAGGGAGGGGACCTGCTTCCCCAGGCATCCTCATCTCCTAAGATGGCTCCAGCCTGCCATCCCCAGCCAGCCCACCTGGGTGCTGGCCCAGCACACTCCTCCCTCACTGTTCTTAGCTGCCATCAAGTTGGTTCCAACTCGTGGTGGCCCCTGGCACAACAGAACAAAATGCTGCCCGGTCCTGTGCCATCTTTGTGATTGCTGGTCTCCTTGAGACCATTGCTGCAGCCACTGTGTATTTTGAGTGCCTTCCAACCTGGGGGGCTTGTTTTCCAACACTGTATCGGACAATATTCCTGTCCCCTGACACTTCCCTTCAAATCCGCCTCCTCTCCTCCAAATCCCCAGGACTCCCCTACAGGCCCTATCTGCTCTCTTGGCCCCAGACTGCCCTCCACGTGCCACCTCAGGGAGCTTTCAGAGCATCCACCTGTTAGCTCCAGTGTTTATATGAAAGACGACAGCACACCCACGTGGTTGAGAGTCACAGCAGGTGGCATGCTGGTCCCCACGAGGCCTTTCAGAAATGGGCAGGGGGCACATGGAAGGAAGGGCGTCAACGTACCCTCTCTTTGCGCCCGAACACTGGTTCACACGTGGCACCATCTGTTTGCATCAGGTGGACGTCCCACAGAGTGGCAGTTCTGGAGCTTTCCAGCCAGCCCCCGCCTGATGGAGACTTGGGTCATTGGCAGCTTTTGCTGCCATACATGTTTTGGGTTTGATGCACCTCCAGGATGCTTTTGGGGAAGTGGAGTCTCCAGGTCAGGGTCCATCTGTGCTGAACTTTGATGGATGCTGACACTTGAAGAGCTGTGAGGGTTACAGGGCCTGTGTCAGACTTGAACACTCTGCAGTGCCTTGTCCTCACTGTGGCTGTGGGTGTGACCTCTGAGGCCCCCTCTCTCCTCCCTTTCCCATACACATGGCTCATTGTGAGTGTGGCACCCCTGTCCCACCTCCACCCGTGCTGTCCCTCCTGCCAGGTCCCCCCCTCCAGCTCCTCACCTGGCTGGCATTGCCTGCCCTGCAGGTCCGTCCTAAACACACCTCCACAGGGATCTCTCAGCTACACAGGGTTAACTGGCTGTCTGGGCTCTGATGGTGCTACACTGACCCCTTGGGGTATCCCCTGAGTGCTTGTGTCCGAGGGCTGTCTCCCCACCCCTGCTGCCTTCACTGCAGAGTGAGCAGGGAAAGAGCTGATCTCACACTGGGAATCCAGCCTTCTCCCAGTGCTTGGACTCAGTATTTGCTGAGGGAGCTGGTGAGCAAGGGAGCATGCTGAGGGCCGCAGGCCAAGGTGAAGGCACTCACATTGAGTGTGTATGGAGGGCGAGCCCAGGCCGGATGGGGAGTGTGGTTCTGTGGGGTGGCTCAGCAGCGTTCACCTGGGCCCTGATGGCACAATCTCGGGCATGCTTCCCTTTGCCAATCTTACACAAACCCATGCCACTCCTTAGGAATTGCAGAATGATCTGGACCGGGAGACCAGCAGTCTCCAGGAGCTGGAGGCTCAGAAGCAGGACGCTCAGGACCGCCTGGATGAGATGGACCAGCAGAAGGCCAAGCTCCGCGACATGCTGAGTGACGTGCGGCAGAAGTGCCAGGACGAGACGCAGATGGTGAGCTGTGTGCCGGGGCGCCCGGCAGTGGGTGGTGTCCTGCAGCCCTCTGCATGCACAGTATCTTGAGACAGGTGTGAAGACAGCCTGCTAGATTTCATGGTTTATTTATTTATTTTTATGCTTTAGATGAAAGTTTACAGAGCGATTCAGTTTCTCATTCAACAGTTAATACACAAAGTATTTTGTGACATTGGTTGCAGACCCCACGATGTGTCAACACTCTCTCCTCCTCCATCCTGGGTTTCCCATTCCCATTCATCCAGTTTTCGTGTCCCTTCCTGCCCCCTCGTCTTTGCTTTTGGGTAGGTGTGCCCATTTGGTCTCGTATACTTGATTGAACTATGAAGCACGTTCCTCACATCTGCTATTGTTTGTTTTATAGACCTGTCTAATCTTTGGCTAAAGGGTGAACTTTGGGAGTGACTTCAATTCTGAGTTAACATGGTGTCCAGGGGCCATATTCTCAGGATTCCTCCAATCTCTGTCAGACCAGTAAGTCTGGTCTTTTTTTGTGAATTTGAATTTTGTCATTTTTCTCCTGCTCTGTCTGGCACCCTCTATTGTGATACCTGTTTTGTTTTTGTTGTTGTTGTTAATATTTTATTAAGGTGAAAGTTAACACAGCAAATTAGGTTCCCATTTAACAATTTCTACACAAATTATTCAGTGATGTTGGTTACATTTTTCACAGTGTGTCATCATTCTCATTCATTCCGTTCTGGTTGTACCATTTCCAGTGCTGTACTCTAGTTTCACTGCCTCCTTACCTTCTCATCTTTGCTTTAGAGCAATTCTTGACCATTTGGTCTTCTATAGATCGTTTTGTAAAGGAGCTCATTACTCATGGGTGATATTCTTTATTTTATGAGCCAGTCTGTTATTTAGCTAAAAGGCGACCTCATGGGATAATTTCGGTTTAGGGTTTAAAGAGTATCTCAGGGCGATGGTCTCAGAGTCCTCTAGTCTCAACCAATCTAGTAAGTCTGGACTTTTTAAGAATTTGAATTCTGTTCAACATTTTTCTCCTGTTCTATCAGGATACATCTATATGGCCCTGATCATTGGTAGCTGGGCACTATCTAGTTCTTCTGGATTCAGGGTAGATGAGGCTGTGGTTTGCGGTTCACGTAGACTGTTAGTCCTGTAGACTACTTTCTTCTCTGAGTTTTTGGTTTCCTTTTTTCTCCTTTGTTCCAGATGAGTAGACATCAATAGCTGTATCTTAGATGGCTGCTTGCAAGCTTTTAAGACCCTAGATACTACTCTTCACATTGGGATGTAAAATATACACTTTCTGAACTGTATTATGCCAGTTGACTGAGTTGTCCCATGAGACTGTGGTCTTAAGCCTTTAAACCCAGAACACCAATCTCGTGAAGTGTTTGGTTCTAAGAAGTAGCTGTAACTGTGTCCCCTATGTGGTTTATTATGTACATGAATACACATGCATGTGCACACATACCTTTTATGTTGTTGTTAGCTGCCACTGAGTCAGCTCCGACTCATGGTGACCCCCAGTACACCAGAATGAAATGCTGCCCAGTCCTGTGTCATCTTCATGATCATTGGTGTGCTTGCTGGGTTGTGGCCACTGTGAATTGGCCACTGGATCTTGGATCAGAGAAAAAAAATTGGTATAAAGGCCATTTTGGGGACACTTGAATCTAGACTATGTATTGGATAATAATGGTGTATCGATAAATTTCTTAAGTTCAATCATTTTATTATGGTCATAAAATAGAATGCACTCATTTTTAGGAAATACATAGTGAAGTATTTGAGTATAAAGGGACATTATGACTGCAACGTACCCTCAAATGGTTCAGGAAGGAGAAAAAATATATTTGTTGTTGTTGGGCTCTGATTCATGGTGACTTCACGTGCAACAGAACAAAACGTCGCCCAGCCCTATGCCATCTTCATGATTGTTAGTATGCTCAAGTCCATGGTTGTGGCCACTGTGTATCTTGAGTGCCTTCCAACCTAGGGGGCTCGTCTTCTAGCACTGTATCAGACAATGTTCTATTGCGGTCCCTAGGGTTTTCATTAGCTAATTTTTGGAAGTTGATCAGCAGGCCTTTCTTCCTAGTCTGTCTGAGTCTGGAAGCTCTGCCAAAACATGTCCACCATGGGTGACCCCGCTGGTATTTGAAATACCGGTGGCATAGCTTCCAGCATCATAGCTACACAAGTCACCAAAGTATGACACACTGACAGATGGATGGTAGCTGGCTTTAATAGAGTTGCTTAAAATACCAGTTGGGAGAACATCAAAGTGTTTTGTGGACTAATCTTATCTCCCCCACCTGTGTGTCTAGAGACCAGGTCATATAAGTGAGCGAGGTGGCTCCCCAGACCTGAACCCTGCAGACACCCTACTACACTGGGGCACTGCCAGCTCCCACGCCATACGTGGGGGGTCTGGGCACCTCATTCCCATCCACTGTGGCCTACAGGGCTTGCCAGAATCCAGGGGACTGTGGTATCCGTGAACTTTAAAATCCTCAGTGTCTCGTGCAGCACATTCATCCCCACAGGGCACAGGCAGATGGCTGTCCTAGTCCCAGTTCAGGTCCTGCTCCTTCTAGAGCCATCAGTGTCAGTACACTGGGTGAGGATGTCTGTCCGTCTTACCACTCCTTTGCTCCGGGTGCAGGACGGGGCTTTGTTGTCTGCCAGGAGCCCAGGCTTTGTGCTTGGTCTCCCCTTCCTCAGCTCAGCTCAGCTCAGCTTGTTCTGAGTGCATGGACTAAGACTTCTTCCTCAAGCCATCTCTCACCTTGACGCACAGCCCGCCCCTGCAATCCCATTTCAGATTTCATCACTGAAGATGCAGATCCAGTCACAGGAGTCAGACCTGCGGTCCCAGGAGGACGACCTGAACCGGGCCAAGGCCGAGCTGGGCCGCCTGCAGCAGGAGGAGGCGCAGCTGGAGCAGAGCATCCAAGCTGGACGCGCCCAGCTCGAGACCATCCTCAAGTCCCTCGCGTCCACGCAGGATGAGATCAACCAGGTACTGGCAGGCGGGATCCCTGTGAGTGCCCTGTGTGTGGGCAGCCGGCCAGCTGAGGATCGCTGGGGTGTTTGGCTTGCCACCTGTGTGTAGCAGAGTCTCCCTCAGAGGCTGTGTTACCACCTAGAGGTAGAAGGCTATGGCCTCCCCAGCACGCTTGGCCTCACACTGACCTCAGCTTTGCCACCACCTTCCTTCCACTTGGGGCTGAGATCATCGAGTGCAGGCAGGGCCTGAGGGAATTAGTCAAGGGCTCCTCAGGACAGAGCTTGGGTCTTGGGGTGCTATTGCCAGTGTAGGGCTTACATAAGGAGGGGACAGGGTGGTGGGAGGTGTTCCTACCCCTCCCTAGGTCTGGTTGAAGGACATGTTGGCTAAGGGCGACAAGTCCAGCGCCAGGCATTGATGTGCTATCTTGTAACCAGCATCACCCCGTGCGGGCTCCCCTATCACTCCCACGCGGGGCCCTGTCATGCCACGTGGGTCCCATCTTACCCCACACAGGGCCCCGGCCCCCTAATGCAAAGGCCTGGTAGCCTGCATGGTTTCCAGCCCCACAGAATGCTGGCCTTTCCACATCTGACCTGCAGAGTGGGCATTGCACCACCCTCAGCAGACACCAAATGGTGATGGTGAGCTCTGCTTCCTTCCCTGACTGAGCTAATCTCTCTGCTCCTAGGGTTTACAGGCAAACGCTGATCCCAGACGTGTCCCAGCCATTCCTTCAAAGGAGATTTAATTCTCTGGAGTATGCTCTGTTGTTAATCCGTATCTGCAGGATTATTTTAATTCTTTTCCTCCCCAGCCCTGAGTTTGTAAAACCCAGATAGGTGCCCAGACATAAGCATACACTGCTAATTATGATAACAACGACAAGAGACCAAGAAAACCGGTTGCCGTTGAGTTGATTTCAACTCCTGGTGCCCCTGCCTGTGTCAGAGTAGAACTGTGCTCCATAGGGTTTTCAATGGCTGAGTTTTCAGAAGTAGACTGCCAGGCCTTTCTTCCAAGGCACCTCTGGGTGGGCTCGAACATCCAGCCTTTCAGTTAGCAGCCGAGTGTGTTCACCGTTTGCACCACTCAGGGGCTCCAAATGAGGTAACAACGACTCCATCAGAGAGGACAGCTGAATGGCATTTTGAACAGATTGTTGATCTGGGTTTTATCCCGTTTAGTCTGTTCAGAATCAACACGTGTGAAGGTCCCTGGGTGGTGCAAGCAGTTTGCACTTCACTACTAACCTAAAGGTTGGCAGTTTGAGCTCACCCCCTCAACACTGCAGAAGAAAGGCCTGGCAATCTGCTTCTATAAAGATTACAGCCAAGAAAACCCTATGGAGCACGGTTCTCTGTAACCCATGAGATGGGATCTCTTAAGCCACAAATCAACACAAAATCAACGTGTGTCTGCGCACGGGCCCCCCTCCCTCCCCAGGGCTGCTGATGCAGGGCAGCCTGCTGGTTGGCAGGAAGAGTCTTCTCTGATCTTGAGTCTTGGTCTCACTCCTGCCTGCCCTTGATCCCCATGAGCAGCCCAGGGTTGAGTCTGAGGGGGAGCATCGTCCTGCCTGGCACAGCCCCCAGCTCACATGTGACATGGAGATGTTTCTGTCACACAGGCAAGAAGCAAGCTCTCCCAGCTGCACGAGAGCCAGCAGGACGCCCGCCGCGGCCTTCCGCCCACTGAAGAGGTCCTCAATGGGGCGCCCGGCCTCACCGACCTGACCGAGCGGGGCGGCTTTGGAGCCACGGTGCAGGTCGAGTAGCTGCGTCATGCCCTTGGAGTGGCCTCTCATGGTCACCCCCCACCCCTGGACTTGTAAATGGGCCGCTCTGCATCTGTGCAAGGGGAGGGGGCTTCCAGTTTCTGCTGCTGCTTTGTGTCCCCACACGGGCCTGTTCCCGGCTGGTGTGGCTAGGCTCATCAGGGTCCAGAGCCAAGGACAGGCTGGAGTCCCCTGTTACCTCATCCATGCAGGAGCATCTGAACAAGCTGACCCCGCCAAATTCAGGGGGCTTCTCTAAACTGAAAAGAATTGATATGTGCACACATTCGGAAACCCAGGGTCACTCATCTGGGGGGTTGGGAGGGGTGTGCGTGTGTGTGTGTGTGTGTGTGTGTGTGTTTGTATGTCATGTACATGTGTGTATATGTGTTTCCAGAAGAGCACCTTGAAAATCAAACATACTGATAAAGACCAAGAAAAATGCTGTCTCAGCTACGAACCAGCCTCTCCAGAAACTCGGGCCACGTTTCAAACCTCCTTCCTCCCTTTCATACCTTGTGACCAGGGCACCAGTCCAGGCCTGGGGCCATCGGCTTCCTCACCGTCTGTGGACTCTCGTGCCCTGACATCTAGATACATTACCTCTTCTCCCGGGCCGCCCGAGCTAAGGGGTGTGCGGTTTCCACTTCATCTGGCGGATGAGAGCATCTTTGGGGCTGTCGAGGGAGCGAGTCACACGCGATCTGTCTTGATGTTTCCAGGGCTTCCACCGCTCCCTGATGTTGCCTGTTCGCTATCCTGGCCCCTCTGAGCCCCCTTCTCCTGTCCTGGCCCGGTCTCTGGGCTCCTTTCCTCTCCACCACACTCCGACTCGGCCCCTTGTGGCTGTTTCTCAACACGTTTCTCTTGTCGGTCACCAAGTTACTCGGTCTGGAGGATCTACGAGGAGACATGCCTTCCCCAAATCGCTTCAGAGCCACTCTGGACACTCCTTTCTGCCTTGCATCTTGGCCGACCTGGCTGTGCTGCCACCCTGTCACCCGCACATCTCTTTCCCCGTGGAGTGTGAACGGGGCCTTCCTCATGTGCTCTTGGGCCTGTTGTCAGCTTTATTGTTCCCTTTTTTCTTTCTTTTTTTGATGACGAGCATTTGTTCTCTGTGACTTTCACAAGCTGGGCTATCTTGCTTTCTCCCTGGCTACGCTCAGGGTGCGTGTCAGCTTCAAGCCAGGCTTACACCTTCTCCATCTGCCTCTCCCTTCGCACGGCTCTCAGCTTGCCCTGTTCGTCTGGTTCAGGAAACGGCTCACCCTAAAATGCCCTCCTCGCAGGTTTTATAAGATGGGCTTCTTGGATGCACATTGGCAGTGATGTGGCAGTTTGCAACTGGCCAGTACTTTTCCATGGATTTTGATCTTTCTTATTATTTTTGTTCATCTTTTAAGTGGAGCAAAGTTTACAGATAGTAAATTAATCTTGCAGTGTGGACATCAGAGATGTTACATATAAACCGCCTACCAGTGTCTGAAAGAAAAACTATTTATCTCCTTGTACAAATACAGATTTTAAAGTATCTTTTGGTTTGTTTCTGTTTCTTAATAAGCACTCGGAGGAGGGGTTTTTGTTTCCTCCTGAACATTTCCGGACTGCTCCTCAAGTTCTGTCTGTGGGGGTGGGTGAGGAATAGCATAACCAGAGGTACATCTAGAACTTTCTGAGTTACTGAGTTTATCCTGTCTAGTGTCAAGCTTGCACAATGTTACTTTGCCCCAGTTACAGAGCCCTCGGGAATCTCTTCTTACCTGCCTGAGAGTACGATTAGCTTTCCCCACTTTGCGAAACCATGTGAATGGAGGTTCCAGGTGTCAGAGACAAAGGATTCTTAAGGCCTCACTTATTTCTTGTCTCTCTTCTGGTTATAGAGAGACTGGCCTCTTATCCTTGAAGACAAACCCAATCAACCTGTCTAGTAGATGCTAGACCACGGTGACTCCTTGGGGGTCAGTAGAACTGTGCTCTATAGGGGTTTCAATGGCTGATTTTTCAGAAGTAGATCGCCAGGACTTTCTTCCTAGGCATCTCTGGGTGGACTTGACTCTTCAACTTTTAGGTTAGCAACCAAGCATGTTCACCATTTGCACCATGCAGGGACTCCATCTAGTGGAGAGAAGGTCTTAAGTCAGCACAGACCTGAGCCTCATTGAGAACTGGCCCCGGAAGATGACCACCCACCAGGACACCTTGGTGGAGGTGGACACCCAGCACCCATAGCAAGCTAGACAGCTTCCACTGGCTCCAGAACCAACTGTTATGTTGGAATCTTGTTAAACCCTTGGTAACTTGAAATCACCTACAGCAGGAGCATTTACACTACGGGAATTGACAGAAGCTACAGATCGGGGCGTTCTCTTTCAGAGCCGATCACTGCCCAGCACCCCTGTAAAGGGAAGGCATGTCCCAGAAATACCAGTGCCCTCCCAGAGCTGTCTCGTTCCTCAGTCCTTGACTGGTGGCTGACTTTGTGATCCAAGATATCTTCCCTCTCCAACGAGATGTGCCTTCCACCCCCAGCTGTGGCTGCTGCATTCAGGTCTTGTGGGCTGGGAGACGGGTCAGTTTTTGGAGGTGGCCAGTGGATGGAGGAGTTTGTGACATCAACGTAACCAGGGGGAATAGATTTCTGAGTCTGTGAAATGAAGTTGAAGCCACACGAACCCCGCCATTACCGTCTTCGACCTCTCCTTTGAAGGAGGTGTGGTAGCTGCCTTGAGCCAACAATCCCTCCTGAGAATCACGGCAGAACTGACTCTTGGTTCGGGTCCTGGTGGTCTGGGCACCAGACTCTGAGCTGGAGGTCCCAGAACCCCAGTCTCTCTCTCCTGCTGTGTGACCTGTCTGCCATCACTTGACAGTCTTCCAAGTGACGATTGAAAACATTAAAAAAAAAAAAAAAACCCCACACTTGTAATTAAATGCCAATTGAGAACTAAATAGAAGCTTCCAGGCTGCCATTCTTAACACACTGCTTCTTCCAAGCCCTCCATCCCTGTCTCCTTCTGGAACAAATACTCATCCCCGCCCCCAGTGGTGCAGTAGGAGGGACATGCTTCCCACCCCAACCTCCTCGCCCCCTTAGGTTAGGGCTTTTCTGTCACAGCTTGGCACCATGGCATGCTAGGAGGTTATGTGCATCCATGTCCATTAGTGCCATGGAATCCGCCCTCTGTCGTGGAGGCAGTGCCTGCAGGCACCTCTTACTTGCCAAATCTATCTTGGTTTCCCCACCTTGGGAAGCTGTGTGTGGCTGGAGGCTCCAGATACTCTCCCCCAGGTAAGAAAACACCTTCGCCCTTCACCAGAGGGCAGGGGTGTCAGCTCATTCTCTAGAAGCAGGCTGAAGGCGGCCTTCAGGGCCCAGACTTTGCAGACCACTGCAGGCTGACGCCTCATCAGGAGACTCCATGGGGCCTCTGCTGTTACCACCGTGTCCTGTTGCCAGTGCGTCCACAGACACCTGGGCTTCTTTTAATAATTTGGGTTTGTCCATCGGGTAACGGGTGATTTGCCAGCCACGGGTGCCTCCACATTCTAATATCCAGTGACATCCACGTGTGTGCAAAGATGTGTCTTCACCAACCAGAGCCCACTGTGTTCCCTTTTGGTGGATGGCAAAACCAACCCCCTTCAGACCATTGTACACTCTAAAAATGCACTCTTCAGAAGCAAATATTTTTTCTTCTGTTCCACGTACACTTGTTTGTTCCTAGAAATAAACACCTTTTTCTTTGTGTGTATGAGGCCCCTGGTTCAAGCCCCAGCATCTCCACTTGGTACTTTTGGAAACCCTGCTGGTGCTGTGGTTAAGAGATACGGCTGCTAACCAAAAGGTCAGCAGCTCGAATCCACCAGCCGCTCCTTGGAAACCCTATTGGGCAGTTCTACTGTGTCACGTAGGGTCACTATAAGTCGGAATCTACTTCACGGCCATGAGTTTTTTCTTTTTTTAACAAAGTACTGTAAATGCTGGAGTAGTTCCACCTGTGTACACACTCGTTTCCCCATAGAGTGCAAACAGCTAGCACATCTCTTGGCATGGAAACTGCATTTTTAATTTTAAAATGCCCACCTAGGTGTTTCACAGTGAAAAAGGTGCCCGAGGGCCATCTCACTTTTGAAAGTAAGGCCTGTGTTGATGTTTGAGTGGCTCTTCGCATTTTATTTGGGACACTTCCAGACACGTCTTTTGCTCATTCAATGGTTTTAATAAACTGTTTGTTTTAGAATGGCCTTAGACTTAAAGAAAAGTTGCAAAAAAGATGCAGAGGCTTCCCATCTACCCCAGACACCATCTCCCCTGTTATTATCATCTTACATCATGCGACACATTTGTCACAGCTAACAGACCAGTCTCGATAGCTGATATTAACTAAAGCCCAGGTTTGGTGACCTGATGATTTTAAAAACCCTTCTTTCTAGAGTCACCCACTACCTAAAGGGGAAGTGTGAGTTAGGCATGGAGCTCTGTATTTTGACTGCTTTAAATTTGAACTAATGAAATCCCTATCTTGTCTCTCTACAAAATTACAGGATGATCCTTTCAAAAATAAAGCCTTGTTATTTAGCAACAATGCCCAAGACTTACACCCGGACCCCTTCCAAGCTGAAGACCCTTTCAAATCTGACCCGTTCAAAGGAGCCGATCCCTTCAAAGGTATGTCCCCCAACACAAAATTCCTTGCCACAAGGCTGTTCCTTTTATTTAAATTAAAAAAATTTTTGAAATTGTGGTAAAAAATACGTATAACAAAACATATGCCATCGCAACAATTTCTGCATATATGATTCATTGAGGTTGATTACATTCTTCATGTTGTGCAACCATTCTTGCTATCCTTTTCCAAATCATTTCAGCAGCATTAACATAAACTCAATGCCCCTAAGCAAAAACTCTTCCTTTCCCCCTCCCACCCACCCTGGTAACCAGTAATAAACTTAGGTCTATATACACTTGCCTTTTTTAGATATTTCATGTAAGTGAGATTATACAGTATTTGTCCTTTTGTAACTGACGTATTTCGCTCAGCATAATGTTTTCAGGGTTCATCCATGTTGTGGCATGCATCAGGACATCATCTCTCTTTAGAGCCGCATAGTATTCCACTGTGTATATGGACCACATTCTGTTTATCCATCTACCTGTTGATGGGTGTTTCAGTGGTTTCCACCTTTTGGCTGTTGTGAAGTGCTGCAAGGAACATTGGCATATAGGTTTCTGTTTGCGCTCCTGCCTTCACCCCTGGGTAGATACCTAGGATTGGGATTACTGGATCATATGGTAGTTCTATGTTTAACTTTTTGAGGAACTGCCAAAGTGTTCTCCACAGCGGCTGCACCATTTGTCCGTTTCTTTTATGCCATTCTGAGTGGTTTAGTGATCAGAGAAGGTAGGGACACCCCAGTCTGAAATGGAGTGGGCTGGAATTCTTCGAGTCTGATTAATTGTTGAGTTCTTGCCTCAGTCTCTTAACTGGTGAGCTGCGGCATTGAGTGAGACACCCAGCTGGAGGGCAGCTCAATCAGGCATCTCAAACTCTGCCTGCTGCACTTCCCAGCTTATCTGCAGGAGAATGAAGCCCTCAGTGCTCCCTGCACAGGGCTGATAGATAATCATCTGCAGTAAGGTGGAGGGCGGCAAGTGGAGGGCCGTAGATGGAGAGTGGCAAGTGGAGGGCCATGTGCAGGTGGAGGGTAGCAGGTGGAGAGTGGCAGGTAGAGGGTCGTGTGCAGGTGGAGGGCTGTGTGCAGGTAGAGGACTGTGTACAGGTGGAGGGTAGCAGGTGGAAGCCATGTGCAGTGGAGGGCAGCATGTAGAGGGCTGTGTGCAGGTGGAGGGCCATGTGCAGGTGGAGGACTATGTGCAGGTGGAGGGCCGTGTGCAGGTGGAGGGTAGCAGGTGGAGGCCATGTGCAGGTGGAGGGCTATGTGCAGGTGGAGGGCCGTGTGCAG
>NW_004444058.1:6650526-6657578 GCF_000243295.1 Trichechus manatus latirostris
CTATGTGCAGGTGGAGGGCCGTGTGCAGGTGGAGGGTAGCAGGTGGAGGCCATGTGCAGGTGGAGGGCTATGTGCAGGTGGAGGGCCGTGTGCAGGTGGAGGGTAGCAGGTGGAGGCCATGTGCAGGTGGAGGGTAGCAGGTGGAAGCCGTGTGCAGGTGGAGGGTGGCATGTAGAGGGCTGTGTGCAGGTGGAGGGCTGTGTGCAGGTGGAGGGTGGAAGGTAGAGGGCTATGTGCAGGTGGAGGGGTGTGTGCAGGTGGAGAGGCGTGTGCCGGTGGAGGGCCATGTGCAGGTGGAGGCTAGCAAGTGGAGGTCGTGTGCAGGTAGAGGGTGGCAGGTAGAGGGCTGTGTGTTGGTGGAGAGGCGTGTGCAAGTGAAGGCCGTGTGCAGGTGGAGGGCAGTAGGTGGAGGGCGGAAGGTGGAGGGCCGTGTACAGGAGGGGGGTATAAAGTGGAGGCCATGTGCAGGTAGAGAGCCTTGTGCAGGTGGAGGGTGGCAGATAGAGTGCCATATGCAGGTAGAGGGTGGCAGGTGGAGAGTGGCAGGTGCAGGGCTGTGTACAGGTGGAGGGCCATGTGCAGGTGGAGATTGGCAGGTGGAGAGCCTTCTGCAGATGGAGGGCCGTGTGCAGGTGGAGGGTGGTAGGTGGCAGGTAGCAGGTGGAAGGCTGTGTGCAGGTGGAGGGCCGTGTGCAGGTGGAAGGTGGCAGGTGGAAGGTAGCAGGTGGAGAGCCCTGTGCAGGTGGAGTGCTGTCAGGTGGAGGGTGGCAGGTAGTAGGTGGAGGGTGGCAGGTAGCAGGTAGAGAGCCCTGTGCAGGTGGAGGGTGGCAGGTGGAAGGTAGCAGGTGGAGAGTCATGTGCAGGTAGAGGATGGAAGGTAGGTGGAAGCCGTGTACGGGTGAACTACTTCACCTTCAGTTCTCCTTCCACAGAGCTAAGCATTTCTCTCCTCTGTAATCTAGGTGACCCGTTCCAGAATGACCCTTTTGCAGAACAGCAGGCTGCTTCAACAGGTAAAACAAATGTTTTGTGGTCTAGTCTTCACAATGTCCCATCCCTAGCTAAAGTCAAGGAAAACGGCCAATCACCTCCCAGCCTCCTCTGCTAGGTTTCCTAGTACATGGTGGTAGGAAGTTAAGTTTCTGAAGGAACCTGGAAATTAACATCTTCTTTCCTTTTTACAATTTTGTGCCTCTTCTCAGCAATTTCCCAGCGTGATAAGAAGCTAAACTACAAAAGCATCTTCTGCTAGTGAGGTGATTTTGTCCACATACCTGTGACAACTTGGTCACTGGGGCCAGAGATACCTCTGGCGTTTGTCGGGGTGTTCCGCGTGCTCCCTATACACAAGGGACTTCTGTCCACAGACCCTAGGAAGGTCGGGGTGCATACTGGGAATGTTCACCCCTTTTCTGAGCAACCTGATCTCTTATTGGCTTCTTGTGCCTTCTTTTTTCCCACCCTCCATGCCCACGCCCTATCTGAGCATTCAAGTAGAACACAGCATGGATGCCATGTTGAGATCATGCTGTTTATTTTTACTCTATTTTAAATCAGCTTTATCGAGAGGCATAATTTGTACACAGCAAAATCCACCAATTTTGAGTGTATAGTTAGACGCATTTTGATAAATGTGGGCGGCCAGGTAAGATATACAACATTCCGTCACCCCAGAAGGTCCCCTTGTGCTCCTTTGCAGTCTTTCCCACCCCTGCCCAGGCAACCACTGATCTGTGCTCTGTCTCTGTAGTTTTACCTTTTCTAGAACATCCTATACCTAGCATCAGACAAACCTGGGTTCTTTGTTGTCCAGTCAATTCCACCTCATGGCAACCACATGTGTTACAGAGTAGAGCTCCGTAGGGTTTTCTTGGCTGTAATCTTAACAGAGGAGTCCCTCGGTGGCACAAATTGTTAAGTGCTGGACCACTAGCCAAGAGGTGAGCAGTTCAAACCCACCCAGAAGTGCCTTGGAAGAAAAGCCTGACGATCTCTTCTTTAAGGTCACAGCCATGAAAACCCTATGGAGCAGTTCTTCTCTGCACTCATGGGGTCGCCATGAGTCAGAATCAACTTGACAGCAACTAACAACAACAACAATCTTAACAGAAGCAGACTGCCAGGCCTTTCTTCTGCAGTGCCAGTGGGTGGGCTCAAACTGCTAACCTTTAGGTAGTAGTTGAGTGCCAACCATTTGTGCCACCTAGGGACCTTCCCCGAGCATGGTGTTGCTTATTCATGGGATGTTTTTCCTTCACTTCCTAGATCCATTTGGAGGGGATCCCTTCAAAGAAAGCGACCCATTCCGTGGCTCTGCCACCGACGACTTCTTCAAGAAACAGACAAAGAACGACCCATTTACCTCAGACCCATTCACAAAAAACCCCTCCTTACCTTCCAAGGTGAGTGCTCCTGGGCAGGTGCAAGTGATCCTGTGTGCTCATTTGTATGTGTAAAAGTGACCATTGCCTTCAACACCCCACCCCTGGGAGGAGGTCTTTCCTAATTGGGCCCATGAGTGTGAGGAATGCAGATAGTGTGTGTGTAGCACTCCAGCTGTGCCCACTGAGCAGATCTCCAGGTGCTGGGTCATGGGTCTCATTCCTGGATGGGGTGGGGTGGTCATGCTAGGAGATGCCACCGAGATTCTCAGCCCGCAAACCAGGTGTCACAGCAGTGACCCAGGGGCCCCACGCTGGGGGAGAAACTCCCCTGCATAGCACTAATACTTCTCTCCTTTTCTGTCCTACCATTACTCAAGCTCAGGCCCACTTCTCTGGTTTCCCTGCTTCAAATCCTCTGCCCCATTGCTGCTCCATGTCCCAACAAAAACAGCAACCCCCTGCCAAACACACACACAGGCAGTCCCCGCCCTGTGATCTTCCAGCAACTATCCAGCACTTAGGGGTGGAGGGATCCCTGTCGCCGACAGGAGCAAATCCAAACTCTCCATTTGGCAGCTTCAGCCAGATGTTTTGTTTGTTTGTCACTTGCCCTTGAGTTGGCTCTGACCCATGGCCACCTTAGGTAAAACAGAGCAAAACATTGCCCTGTCCTATGCCATCTTCATGTCTCTTGGCATGTTTGAGTCCATTGTTGCGGCTGTTGTGTCAATCCACCGCACTTAGAGTTTCCTTTGTTTTCACTGTCTGCTTTACCAGCCGTGATGTCCTTTTGTGGCAATTGTTCCTTCTTGATGATGTGTCTGAAGTAAGTGAGCCAAAGTCTCTCCATCCTCACTTCTAAGGAGCATTCTGGTTATATTTCTTTTAAGACTGGTTTGTTGGTTCTTCTGGCAGTCCACGGTATATTCAATGTTCTTTGCCAACACCACAGTTACAATGCGTTGATTCTTCCTTGGTCTTCCTTTTTCGTTGTCCAGCTTTTTGCATGCATATGAGGTGATGGACAAGACCATGGCTTGGGTCAAGCGCACCTTAGTCCTCAAAGTGACATCTTTGCTTATGAAAACTTGAAAGAGGTCTTTTGCAGCAGATTTGCCCAGTGCAGTACATCATTTGATTTCTTAAATCTCACTTCCTTGGGCGTTGATTGTTGATCAAAGGCGAATGAAATCTTTGACAACAGTCATTTTCACTCAGACATTTCCAGTTAACTAGAGCCAACTTGGAGGGTCCAACTTCCCAACAGATGCTAACATTTAGAGCATGTGACATACCTAAGAAACCTCAGCGTGTGATAAGCCATGGTTTTGCACAATGTCAGGCACAACAGACGTTGTTAAATTTGTGTCTAACAGGATTTAAAACCAAAGGGGGCTTTACCATGATGTCCTTCTCCGAGGACTGGTCCCTCCTGATAACATGTCTGAAGTATGTGAGACGAAGTCTTGCCATCCTCACTTCTAAGGAGCACTCTGGCTGTATTTCTTCCAAAATAGATTTGTTCATTCTTCTGGCAATCTGTGGTATATTCATTATTCTTCACCAATACCATAATTCACATGCATCAATTCTTCTTCAGTCTTTCTTATTCATTGTCCAGCTTTTGCATGCATATGAGGCGATTGAGCATACCATGGCTTGGGTCAGGCGCATCTTAGTCCTCAAAGTGACATTTTTGCTTTTTAATACTTAAAGAGGTCTTCTGCAGCAGGTTTTCCCAATGCAGTACATCATTTGATTTCTTGACTGCTGCTTCCATAGACGTTGATTGTGGACTGAAGTAAAATGAAATCCTTAACAATGTCAGTATTTTCCCCGTTTATCATGATGTTGCTTATTGGTCCAGTTGTGAGGATTTTTGTTTTCTTTATGTTGAGATGTAACCCATACTGAAGGCTGTGGTCTTTGATCTTCATCAGTAAGTGCTTCAAGTCCTCTTTGCTTTTAGTAAGCAAGGTTGTACCATCTATATATATAGATATATAAATTTTTTATTTTTTATCGTATTTTAGATGAAGGTTTATAGAACAGTTTCTCATTAAACAGTACACATATATTGTTTTATGACAATGGTTAACAACCCCACAACATGTCAACACTGTCCCTTCTCAACCTTGAGTCCCCTATTACCAGCTTTCCTGTCCCCTCCTGCCTTCTAGTCCTTGTCCCTGGACTTTTGTGCCCCATTAGTCTTGTTTATGGGGCTGTCTAATCTTTGGCTGAACAGTGAACCTCGAGAGTGACTTCATTACTGAGCTAAAAAAGTGTCTGGGGGGCCACACCCTTGGGTTTTCTCCAGTCTCTGTCAGGCCAATAAGTCTAGTCTTTTTTTGTGAGTTCAAATTTTGTTCTACATTTTTCTCCAGCTCTGTCCGGGACCCTCTGTTGTGATCCTGTCAGAGCGGTCAGTGGCGGTAGCTGGGCACCATCTAGTTGTACTGGACTCAATCTGGTGGAGGCCATGGTAGTTGCAGTCCATTAGTCCTGTGGACTAATCTTTTCCTTGTATCTTGTTTTCTTCATTCTCCCTTGCTCCCGAAGAGGTGAGACCAGTGGAGTGTCTTAGATGGCTGTTCACAGGCTTTTAAGACCCCATGTGTCATCTGTATATTGCAGGTTGTTAATGAGTCTTCCTCTAATCCTGATGCCACATTCTTCTTCATATAGTCCAGCTTCTCAGATTCTTTGCTTAACATACAGATTGAATAACTATGGTGAAAGGATACAACCCTGACACATGCCTTTCCTGATTTTAAACCACGCAGTGTCCTCTTGTTCTGTTTGAACAACTGTTTCTTGGTCTATATACACATTCTGCATGAGCACAATTAAGTGTTCTGGAATTGCCATTCTTTGCAGTGTTATCCATAATTTGTTATGATCCACACAGTCGAATGCTTTTGCATAGTCAATAAAACACAGGTAAACATCTTTCTGGTATTCTCTGCTTTCAGCCAAAATTCCTCTGACATCAGCAATGATATCCCTTGTTCCACATTCTCTTCTGAATCTGGCTTGAATTTCTGGCAGCTCCCTGTTGATGTACTTCTGTGACTGTTTCTGATTTTCAGCATAATTTTTCTTGCATATGATATTAATGATATTGTTCAGTAATTTCCACATTCCATTGAGTTGCCTTTCTTTGGAATAGGCACATATATGGAACTCTTCCAGTCAGTTGGTGAGATAGCTCTCTTCCAAATTTCTTGGCATAAGCAAGTGAGTACTTCCATCATTGCATCCATTTGTTAAAACATCTCAATTGGTATTCCATCAATTCCTGGAGCCTTGTTTTTTGCCAGTGCCTTCAGTGCAGCTTGTTCAGTACCATTGGTTCTTGATTATATGCTTCCTCAGAAATGGTTGAATATTGACCAGTTCATTTTGGTACAGTGACTGTCTATTCCTTCCATCTTCTTTTGATGCTTCCTGCATCGTTCAGTATTTTGCCCGTAGAATCCTTCAGTATTGCAGCTTGAGGCTTGAATTTTCTCTTCAGTTCTTTTAGCCTGAGAAATGCTGAGCAGCTTCTCCAGGCACATTTCATTATAATATTTTACTTTGTCTTCTCGAGCTGCCCTTTGAAATCTTCTGTTCAGCTCTTTTACTTCATTTCTTCCATTCGCTTCAGCTACTGTACGTTCAAGGGCAAGTTTCAGAGTCTCTTCTGATACCCATTTTGGTCTTTTTTCTTTGCTGTTTTTTTAATGACCTTTTGTTTTCTTCATGTATGATGTCCTCGATGTCATCAAACAACTTGTCTGGTCTTTGGTTATTAGTGTTCCATACGTCAAATCTGTTCTTGAGATGATCTCTAAATTCAGGTAGAATATACTCAAGAGAAGATCATACTTTGACTCTTGTGGATTTATTTTAATTTTCTTCAGCTTCAGCTTGAGCTTGCATATGAGCAATTGTTGGTCTGCTCTGCAGTTGGCCCCTGGACTTGTTCTGACCGATGATACTGAGCTTCTCCATCATCTGTTTCCATAGATGTAGTCGATTTGATTCCTGTGTATTCCATCTGGTGAGGTCCACAAGTATAGTTACTGTTTATGTTGTTGAAAAAGTTATTTGCAATGAATACTGTCTTAGGCTGAGTTCTCTAGAGAAGCAAAACCAGTAAAGCGTATAAATATATATAGAGAGAGATTTATATCAAGGAAACAGCTCACGTGATTGTAGAGGCTAGAACATCCCATGTCCGTGGATCAGGGTAGAGGCCTCTCCCAAGTCACAGAGCTGCAGAAACTGGCGAGCCCAAGATCAGCAGGTCAGAGAGCAAGGCTCTGCTCACAGGCTGTGAAGATCGACGAATCCCAGGTTCGGCAGATAAGCTGACAGCTCCAGTCCCAAGTACCGGAGGTAAGACGACAGGAGGCAGCCGCAGGATCCAGAGTGAGCAAAAAGCCAGAACGTCTGCTTATATTCAGATGCAGGCCACACACCCCAAGGAAACTCCGTTTCATCTGATTGGCTACTCACAGCATATTCAGTCATGGGAGTGATCACATATAAACACTGAGAATCATGGCCCAGCCAAGTTGACACACAATCTTAACCATCACAGTCCACCCCTTGTCAACTTGGCACATGTACACATCTCCTTAAACCATACATAATCTCTGAATAAAGACAATGAGAAAG
>NW_004444058.1:6658714-6659848 GCF_000243295.1 Trichechus manatus latirostris
GAAGCATTGTGTGCAGGGAAGGCAAATCCATATCCAGAGTAAGTGTCTATTCCAGTAAGGACAAAACGCTGCCCTTTCCATGATGGAAGTGGTCCAGTGTAATCAGCTTGCCACCAGGTTGCTGGCTGATCACCTCGAGGGATGGTGCCATATCGGGGACTCAGTGTTGGTCTCTGCTGCTGGCAGATTGGGCACTCACCAGTGCCTGTAGTGAAGTCAGCCTTGGTGAGTGGAAGTCCATGTTGCTGGGCCCATTCATAACCTCCATCCCTGCCACCATGGCCACTTGTTCATGAGCCCATTGAGCAATGACAGGAGTAGCTGGGGAAAGAGGATGATTGGTTTCCACAGAACATGTCATCCTATCCACTTGATTGTTAAAATCCTCCTCTGCTGAGGTCACCCTTTGGTGAGCATTCACATGAGACACAAATATCTTCACTTCTTTGGCCCAATCAGAGAGTCTATCCACATACCTCTTCCCCATAAATCCTTGTCTCCACAGTTTTCCAATCTTGTTCTTTCCAAGTCCCTGACCATCCAGCCAAACCATTGGCCACAGCCCATGAATCCATATACAATCGCACATCTGACCATTTCTCCTTCCAAGCAAAGTGAACAACCAGGTGTACTGCTCAGAGTTCTGCCCACTGAGAGGATTTCCCTTCACCACTGTCCTTCAGGGAGGTCCCAGAAAGAGGCTATAATGCTGCTGCTGTCCACTTTCAAGTGGAGCCTGCATGTCACGTGGAACCGTCTGTAAACCAGGCACGAGTTTTTTCTTCTTCAGTCAACTCATCATAAGGAACTCCCCATGAGGCCATAGGTGCAGACTGGGAGATGAAAGGTAATATGACAGGAGTGGAGACCGTGGACATTTGGGCCACTTTCTCATGCAACTTAATTGTGCCTTCGGGTCCTCCTCGGGCCCAATCTCGTATATATTATTTCCATTTAATGATGGAGTGCTGTTGTGCATGTCCAACTTTATGACTCTGTGGGTCAGACAACACCCAGTTCATGATGGGCAGCTCAGGCCGCGTGGTGACTTGGTGTCCCATGGTTAAGCGTTCAGTCTCTACTAAGGCCCAATAACAAGCCAAAAGTTGTTTCTCAAAAGGAGAGTAGTTATCT
>NW_004444058.1:6660563-6718580 GCF_000243295.1 Trichechus manatus latirostris
GTGTATTCCTGGCCTTGCCAGCTGAAGGCAAACTGCTTCTGGTGGTCCTTTGAAACAGATATGGAGAAAAAGGCATTAGCTGGATCAATAGCTGCGTACCAGGTACCAGGAAATGTAATACTTTGCTCAAGCAGTGAAACTACATCTGGAACAACAGCTGCAATTAGAGTCACCACCTGGTTAAGTTTTCAGTAATCTACTGTCATTCTCCAAGATCCATCTGTTTTTTGCACAGGCCAGATAGGTGAGATGAATGGGGATGTGATGGGAATCACCACCCCTGCATCCTTCAAGTCCTTTATGGTGGCAATAATCTCTGCAATCCGTCCAGGAATGCGATATTGCTTTTGGTTTACTATTTTCCTAGGTAGGGGCAGTTCGAATGGCTTCCACTTGGCTTTTCCTACCATAATAGCCCTTATTCCATTTGTCAGGGATCCAGTGTGGGGTTTCTGCCAGTTGCTGAGTATATTTATTCCAATTATGCATTCTGGAACTGGGGAAATCACTACAGAATGGGTTCGGGAACCCACTGGACCTACTGTGAGATGGACATGAGCCAAGACTTCATTAATAACCTGACCTCCATATACCCCGACTCTGACTGGTGGGCCACAGTGATGTTTTGGGTCTCCTGGAATTAGTGTTAGTTCAGAGCCAGTATCCAGTAATCCCCGAAAAGTTTGATTATTTCCTTTTCCCCAGTAAACAGTCACTCTCGTAAAAGGCTGTAGATCCCTTTGGGGAAGGCTAGGAGAAGGATTAACAGTAAAAATTTTTGGCCGTGTATTGGAGTCCTTCCTCAAGGGGACCCGGCCTCTCCTTCATTGAAGGGGTTGTGGGTCTTCAAACTTGCTCAAATTTGGGAATTGATTGAGGGACTATGACTCTCTTCTGGCAATTCAAGTTAGACTGCTGTTCACTTGGTCTATAATTCATCCGTTTATACAGATCAAGTAAATATTTAGTAGATTTCCTATCTTTTTCGCTCCTAGGGACACCATGGTAAAGTAGCCAATGCCATAAGTCCATACTAGTCAGACTATTGTGATTACTGCTTTGACTCCTCTGTCCATTACTATAACCACGCCCACCTTGTCTTTGTTGATTGAGTACAGCCACTTGGCCCCTACTACCACGTGGTCCAGTCAGCCCCATTGTAGTTAGGTGTGTTAATTCAGCTAGGGCAGTTCCCACTGTCAAATCTGACTTGCATTAAATAGCAATCCCAGCAGTCTTCAAGGATGCTGGAGCTCCCTTCACAAATTTGTTCCTCACTTTTGTGGTAAAAGATGTGTCCTCTGGGCACTCCATGTGTAGGTCTGTGGGTCTAACCTGATAAATCCACTCTAGCATGCCAGTTTCCCTAAGCCTTTGGATACCTTCTTCTACAGTATACTAAGGCAGGTCTGGAACTTCAACTTGATTTAGCGTAGGCCATCTCGTAATCCATGCTTCAGTGACCCAACCAAATAAACTATTAGATCCTTTCCTAACTTCTTGAGCTGAAACATTGAATGACCAATCTGCTTAGTGGACCCATATCAATAACTTTATGTTCCTTGCACCATTATCCCACACCCTTAACGGCCATTCCCGCACATTTTCCCCAGGTTTCTGTTTGTACATATTAGAAAAGTCAAGTAGTTCTTTTGGAGTGTAGCGTACCTCCTCCTGAGTCACAGTTTGTACTTCCCCTTTTGGGGCTTGCTGGTATTTAAGCCTAGTTATAGGTCTAGAAGCCAGAATCGGTAGTGCGGAATTGTTTTGAGAACTTTCAGCATTGTTTTGTAAAGCATATGACTCAGGCAAGGGCTCTTCAGAGGCAGCTAGGCTAGGGTTAATCTCTTTAGATGGGCATGGAGGGGCTAATGGTTTTTCTGAGCAGGGTGGTTTAGCAGACAAACATGAAGTAATCTCTTCAGATGGGACTGGTTCTGCTGGCAGGAGTGATTCAGCAGAATTTAGGGGCTCAGTGTCCCCAGTTTCCCAATTATCTGCCCATATGTCCCCATCCCAAGTTTCAGGATCCCATTTCTTCCCAATCAATGCCGTTACTTTAACTTCAGACAACTTTCGAGGTTGGCAATTGAGCTGGCGTTGTAATTCAGCCACTCTTACAGTAAGACACTGGGTTTGGTTTCCAGCAGTTTCAGCCCTGTTACTACAAGAAATAAGATTTTATTTCAAACCACAAGTGGAAGCCTTGAGGTCATTTATGCCGTACTTGAGCTTTGACTCTGAAGCCCTGAGTGCATCTCTTTCTTTCACCAGTTTGTCTAGCGAAAGTAGGACAAACCAACCAGTTTCCTTATACTTCTCATTCTGACAAAGCTGTAGAAAGATATCACACATGTGTTCACCCCAAGCCTTGCCTTTCACCAATACCTGATCTACTGGTGGTGATATTTTGTGTATTTGTATCACCACCTCACGCCATGGACTAGCAGTGCCTCTTTACTGCTGGAAGCAGAGTCATCAACATCTTTAAGACTAACCAGACTTGAGTACCAATTTAGAAGACTCATGCTTACAATTTTGTTTCTCTAGAACCACTCCGGGTACCAAATGTCTTAGGCTGGGTTCTCTAGAGAAGGAAAACCAGTAAAGCAGAGATATACATATATATACACATCAAGGAAACAGCTCACACGATTGTAGAGGCTAGAATATCCCAAGTCTGTGGATCAGGGTAGAGGCCTCTCCTGATTCACGGAGCCACAGAAGCTGGCTCTGCAGGTTGGAGAGCAGGGATCCCGCTCACAGGCTGTGAAGGTCGATGAATTCCAAGATCGGCAGGCAAGACCACAAAGTTTTTCCTGACTCACATAGCTGCAGCGGCTAGCAAACCCAAGATTGGCAGGTCAGAGATCAGGGCTCCGCTCACGGGCTGTGAAGATCGACAAATCCCAAGTTCGACAGATAAGCTGACAGTTCAAGTCCCAAGAACCGGAGGTGAGATGACAGGAGGCAGCCGCAGGATCCAGAGTGAGCAAAAAGCCAGAACGTCTGCTTGTATTCAGATGCAGGCCACACCCCCAAGGAAGCGCCCTTTCATCTGATCGGCTACTCACAGCATATTCAGTCATGGGAGTGATCACACATAAACACTGAGAATGATGGCCCAGCCAAGTCAGAACACAGTCTTAAATTCTATCACGCGATCTCCCGTGTCATTTTTATCACCAAGGCTATATTTTCCAGCTGCTGGTCCTTTGTCTTTGTTTCCAACTTTCACATTCCAATCACCAGTAATTGTCAATGCATCTGGATTGAATGTTTAGTTAATGTCAGACTGCAGAAATGGATAAACATCTTCAATTTCCTCATCTTTAGCATTAGTGGTTCGTGCGTAGATTTGAATAGTCATATTAACTGGTCTTCCTTGTAGACATATGGATATTATCCTATCACTGACGGTGTTGTATTTTGAGATGGATCTTGAAATGTTCTTTTTGACGATGAATGCAATGCTGTTCCTCTCCAATCTGTCATTCCTGGCATAGTAGACCATATCGTTGTCTGATTCAGAATGGCCAGTAGCAGTCTGTTTCAGCTCTTTAATGCCTACGATACTGATCTTCAAGCATTCCATTTAATTTTTGACAACTTCCAATCTTCCTTGATTCAACTTGGTATATTCCATGTTCTGATTATTAATGGATGTTTGCAGCTGCAGCTGTTTCTTACTTCGAGTCATGTCGCATCAGCAAATGAAGCTTTTCTCCATCCATGTCATTAAGGCTGACTCTTCTTAGAGGAGGCAGCTCTTCCCCAGTTGTCTTTTGAGTACCTTCCAACCTGAGGGGCTCATCTTCTGGTACTATATCAGTGTTCCACTGCTATTTGTAAGGTTTTTACTGGCTAAGTTTTTTAGAAGTAGACTGCCAGGTTCTTCTTCCTAGTCTGTCTTAGTATGGAAGCTCAGCTGAAACCTGTCCACCATGGCTGACACTGCTGGTATTTGAAATACCAGTGATATAGTTTCCAACATCACAGCAGCATGTAAGCCACCACAGTGCAACAAACTGACAGATGAGTTACCCTTACTCTTTGCATATTGTATCTTTTTTCATCCATTTACTTTTAATCTGCTTGTGTGTTTATATTTGAACTATGTCCTCTGTAGATAGCATATAAAACAACCAAAAGCAAACCTGTTGCTGTCGAGTCAAGTCCGACTCACAACGACCTTATAGGACAGAGCAGAACTGCCCCATAGGGTTTCCAATGAGTGACTGGTGGATTCGAACTGCTGACCTTTTGGTTAGCAGCCAGGCTCTTAACCATTGTGCCAGCAGGGCTCCAGATAGCATAGCGTATAGTGGGGACTTACTTTTTTACCCAGTCTGGAGATCTCTGCCCTTTAAATGGAATGTCTAGTTTGTTAACATTTAGTGTAATTACTGATGTTGTTGGATTTAAGTCTACTATTTTTTAATTTACTCTGTGTTTATCCCTTGTTTTTTGTTCCTCTGTTCTCTTTTCCTGATTTCTTTTAGATTATTTGAAGACCTTCCAGAATTACGTTTTATTGTATCTACTGGCTATTTTACTGTGCTTCTTTACATTATGTTTTAGAGGACGCTGTAACCTGTTAACCAGTTGTCACTGAATTTACCCCAACTCATGGCGACCCCATGGGTTTCAGAATAGAACTATGTTCCATGAAATTTTCAATGGCTGATTTTTCGGAAGTAGATTGCGAGCCCTTTCTCCCAAGGCGCCTCTAGATGGACTCATACCTCCAACTTTTCAGTAAGCAACCAAGCCATTAAGTTGTTTGTACTACCCAGAGACTCCAGAGGATGCTTTAGGGATTACCATATGCATTCTTAACTTTCATAGACTACTTGGAGTTAATACTGTATCACTTCATGTAAAATGTAGATACCTTCCAACCATATAGGTTTGTTTATCCATCCCCACCCCAGCATCTCTTTTGTGTTATAGCTGTCATATGAATTATGTCTACATCCATTATCCAGAAAACCCATTGCCATGGAATCAATTCTGACTCATAGTGACCCCATGGGACAGAGTACAACTGCCCCATAGGGTTTCCAGGAGCGAGTGGTGGATTTGAATTACTGACCTTTTGGTTAGCAGCTGAGTTTTTAACCACTGCACCACCAGGGCTCAACAGGACAGTGTTATAATTTCTTTTATACATACATTATAAATTCCATAAAAAAATCCCAAAACCAAATTTGTTGCTGTTGAGTCAATTCTGACTCATAGAGTCCCTATAGAACAGAGTAGAACTGCCGTATAGGGTTTCCAAGGAGCAGCTGGTGGATTCGAACTGCTGATCTTTCTGTTAGCAGCTGAGCTCTTAACCACTGCACCACCAGGGCTCAATAGGACAGTGTTATAATTTTTGCTTTGATCCATTGTATGTATTTTAATGAAATTAAGAGGAAAAAAGTAGTCTGTTTTTACCGAAATATTTACTATTTCAGTGTTCATTCCTTTTAGAAAATCTCCTTTCCTTCCCATTGTCATTTTCCTTTAACCTGAAGAACCTCCTTTCGCATTTCTTGTAGTGCACATCTACTTTGTCATCATTCTTGAAGGATATTTTTGCTGGGTATTGTATTCTTGGTTGAAGGCTTTTTTCTTTCAGCACTTTTAGGAATGTCATTCTACTCTCTTCTGGCCGCTATTGTCCTTGATGAGATTATCGGTAGTTCAAGTACTTGTCCTTCTTACATATAATGTGTCACTTTTCTCTTGTTGCTTTCAAGATCCTCTCTTTATCTTTTGTTTTCAGGAGTTTGTGAAGTGTCTGGATGTGGGTTTCATTGTATTTATGCTGCTTGGGGGCTTGCTAAGCTTCTTGACTATATACATTATGTCTTTCTCCAAATTTGATGTTTTCAGCCCTTATTTCTCCAAATATTTTTTTCTGCCCTATTCTCTCTCTCCCCTCCTTCTGAGATTCCTGTTACACTTATGTTAGACCTGTTGATATTGTCCCACAGGTCCTTGAGGCACTGTTTATTTTTACCTTTTTTCCTTCAGACTGGACAGTTTCTACTGCTGTATCTTCAAATTCACTTACTCTTTGCTCTTTTGTCTCCATTCTGCTGTTTAGTTAACCCAGCAAAGTTTTTATTCTCAATACCATACTTTCAATTCTAGAATCTCCACTTGCTTCTTTTTTATAATTTTGATTTCTCTGTTAAGATCTCGTATTTTTTCTTTCATTATAAGTGTATTTTCCTTTACCTCATTGAGCTAATTATAATTACTGCTTTAAGGTCCTTGTCTAACAATTCCAACATCTGGGTCATCTTGGGATTGGCTCTTCCCCTGATGTTGTTGTTGTGTGCCATTAAGTTGATTGTAACTAATAGTGACCCTGTATGACAGAGTAGAACTGCCCCGTAGGGTTTTCTGTGCTGTAATCTTTACAGGAGCAGATTGTCAGATCTTTTCTCCCATGGAGCCACTGGTGGGTTCGGTCTACCGATGTTTCGATTATAGCCAAGCACTTAACAATTGTTCCACCAAGGTTCCTTTTTCCCTTGATAAGGGGCCACATTTTTCTGTTTCTTTGTATTTTGAATAATTTAGAAATATATCCTATGCATTATGAATGCTGTGTTGTGATTCTGTTATATTCCTCCGGAGAGTGTTGATGTTTTTGTTTGAGCTGGCCATTAACTTAGTTAGGCTTGCACTGTAACCTCTCTCTCACCTGTGGTGGGCAAAAGTTCAGATCTCAGTTTAGTTCTTTTAGCCTTAGCTGCAAAAGCTGCTTTGAGTTTTCCCACGCACTCCTGGTTCAGGAGCCAGCCTGAGATTTGGGCTGGAATGGAATTTAGGGCTCCCATCTCTCCCTCTCTCCATTCTGATGCCCTCTGTCTTTCCCATGGCCGTGGCTATCCTGGCGCTCCTTCTTCTGGCTTCGGACTAGAAAGATGGCATGTGTACTATTAGAGTTGTAGCCACCCCATGCCATGCTGCAGCTGTTGTCTGCCCTCAGATTGTAGCCTCCAGAGCAGAAAACTCACTTTGTGCTAGTCTATTCTGCCAAGTCCTAATTCTCCTCCAGTATTTCCCTGCTGTGGTTCACTTCCAAAGCCTTCAGGTAGCTGCTTTTTTATTTTGTCCAGAATGTGTAGGTTTTGTCTGCAGGAGAGTAGTTCTGTGAGGGGTTTACTATGCCGTACTGAGAGCAGAACTCCAGGGCTTAATGTATTCCATGTTCTCCCCGCAGCCTGGCCCCAGGTGTGGTACGTGCATGTCAGGAGACCTGTGTGGTTGAATGAATGGGTACTGGAGCAAATGAACCGCTTTTTACTCTCTTCTCTCTCCTTTCACTCAGCTCGACCCCTTTGAGTCCAGTGATCCTTTCTCATCCTCCAGTGTCTCCTCAAAAGGATCAGGTGAGCCTGACGCTTGTTTTTCTTTCTGACTCTTCAATGGACAGTGGAGGAGCCCACCCAATTAGTGCTTTCCTTTCCAGAACTAGTGGGTCTTCAGTGCTCATGTCATTAGTCAGTAATTCCATGCCCTTGCCTAAGGCAGGGTGGCCCAAATGAGTATTGTGTCTGCTGCTCATCTTCCTGAGCGAGAGCAGGCGTCTTTCTGGAAAGGAATTCGGCAGCAAGAATTCAGTAATAACTTTGATGTTTTTAGTTACTATTTACTCATTCCTCTCTCTAAGTCGTTGATTTGTGTCTTTGGGTTTTTTTCCTGAAAGAACCCAAAGTTCAGTTGAGGGTGCTGATTTGTGCAGTAGGTGCTATGTGTGAAGTAGCCTCATCCTATAGGATACGACTTACAGAGGGGGTCATGTGAGTGGACCCCCCTGCCTTTTCGGAGCTTCCTGGCCCAGCAGCCTGTACTCTGAGTCAGTGGCCCTCTGACTCTTCCAGAGCTGCCTATCCTGGCAAGAAAGCATCTCATGGAGATGGGTGGACCATGGGTGGAGATGGATGAGCAGGGGCCTTGATGAGGACCCCCACAGAGCATAGCCCTTGATGAGTACTCTCATGGTGCAGGGGCCTTGTTGAGGACCCCCACAGGGTGGGGGCTTTGTTGAAGGCCTCCATGGGCCTCGTTGAGGATCCCCGTGGGTGAGGCCTTGGTGAGGACCTCCATTCACATGCATGTCTCTAGCACATCATTGCAACCTTTCTGAACTGCCTGAGTTGGGCTGGCTAGTACTAGGAGGTGACATCCCCCAACCCCGAACGCATGTCCTATTGAAGACCTGTAACTCTGACTCTGTTGATGCTGCTTACAGATCCCTTTGGAACCTTAGACCCCTTCGGAAGTGGGTCCTTCAACAGTGCTGAGGGCTTTGCCGACTTCAGCCAGATGTCCAAGGTAAAGCCTGCACTGTTCCCCGTGCTCTGCCAGTGTCTTTGTGCCCTTTGTCATGGTGTGGGCTGCCTGGTGCCACTGTCTGCGTCACACATGTACGTATGTCACATATGTACCTGTGTCACTAATGTACCTCCCAGCACCTTCATCCTGTGACTGTGACGTAGAGGACAAGGCCTGGTAACCTGTTTCCCGTCCTCTGAGGGAAGGAGCCAGGGTCAGAATTCCTCCCTGGGAGGTGTGGCCAGGCCCTGGACAAAGGCACCTCGGCTCCCCTGGCAGCTCCCACGGGTGCCCAATGCCATCTGACCGGGGCTATGCAACTGTTGCATGGCTGAGACAGCCCTGGGGGAGCGCCAGGCACAGACATCCGGGGGCATGGTTAGTGGCCCTACGGGCGTGAGTGTGCATCTGGGGACAGTGACTGAGGAGGGCATGTCTGGAGCCATGTGTGAGGTGTCGGGAGGCCCAAGAGAGGTGTGGAGAGAGGCTTGTAGGGCAGGTGGAGTATACTGTTCTGGAAGGAGACCAGCTGTGGGGCAGGGTTTAACCGGATGGTATCTGTGTGGCCATGATTATGTGGACGCCGCCTGAGGATCTGCCCCCAACATGCTGTGGCTTTACCAAGGAGGTTGTAGGGGGATAAGGTCAGAGAACTAAGTCTTCACCGCAGCAGGAAGCCCATCAGTGGGTGACGTTCAACATGGACAGATTGAGAGATGGCAGCAGAATTCCATGATTAATGAGGCAAATTCCAGAGGAAACTGCTAGAAAGTTGGAAATGGCATTTGTGGTGCGTGGAGATAGGGGTAGGTGAGGGTCAGCTATCTTTCTGTGTGACTTTCAGTGATCTTTGGTTTTAACTATTGACGTGTTTCTGTGATGGAAACAAAGGTGCATCGTCCACTGCCTCGGCCTCTGGCTGCGTCCTTGGCTCTCCGCTTACCTCTGCCCCTTCTCACACAGCCCCCGGGCAGGTGGGGGGTCCCTCAGATGAAGGGCCTCTGCGGTCAGTCAGCCGGAGAGGGAGCCCTGCTCTCCTCTTTGACTCCAGCAATCCCTACCACATGCCTGCCCACCCTCCTGGAGCCCGCCTTCTGGTGGGGAGGGGCTGCACAGGCCCACTCTCTGCTTGCAGTGCTGTGGGAACCATGTGAGCCCCTCCCCCCATCCCATGGACCTGCATCTCACTTAGTGGCTGTTACACTTGGTGTCTTTGTGGGGAGTGAGCAGAGCCCTTGAGTGGATGCCCACTAGAGTGCTGCCTGCCCACCTGCCCCAGCTCTGTCCTCAGGAATCCCCCAGCTGAGTGTGTAGAAACTGTCCACTGAAATCAGAAAACTAATCGGGGCTGGCGTGTGACTCAGGCTCCTGACACAAGGTGGCAGCAATCTCTCAGGAAGAGGCTCAGGGGTGTCCCGAGTTGTCAAGGGCCTCTCCCAGGCACAGAGGCAGGAGCTGCAGAGGCTCCACATCCCCCTTACTGCCCACACATGAAAGCAAAGGCCTACGTGGTTGGAGCCGGACAAGGTTAAGAGCCAAGTGAGGACCCCTGTTTCTAGAAGGGTTTGCACAGAGTGGATATCTCTGGGGGCCTTGCAGGTCGCCAGCCTGGGGGCTCTCGGTCCTGGACTACAGGAATGGCCCTTCCAGACCCTTCTAGGCCCTCTAGACTTGGTAGTTCCCCATAGCTGCTGAGACTGCCTAGGGAGATGGTCAGAGCCCAGCTGCTCCTCGTGTCCTACCCATCTCAACCTGAAGTCCATTTTCCTCTTCCAGCCCTGGCCCTCAGCCCACTTTTTGTCTATGGTGCTAGGCCGGTCCTGTGCTAGACAGTGCTGGGAAACGTGTGCCTGAACTGCGTTGTTATGTCCTCTGTTGCTTTAGCTTCTAGCTCTCGACACTAGCGTGCTTGGTAGTGGCCTTCCCGGATAGTGCCTTATTTTTGCCCTGTGGGTTATCTGTGTTTTTCAGGAACAACATCGTGGGTATAAATAAAATGCTGAAGGAAGTGAAAGTAAGGTGGTGAGAAGGTGGCTTTTTTTGGTTGTTTTTTACCTCACCAGCTCTCCCCCATCTGAGTGGGTGGGGAGGTGGGAGCAGGGAGGCAATACCAAGGGGGCCTGGCCTTGCTCTCAGACCCTCTATTTGGTGTGGCTAAAGGAGAGCAAGCCGGTTCCAGTGGGTTCCTCTGGGAGGGTCTTGATACCTACACTCTCATTTGGGGTTCCCCCAAAGAGATTTTTCTAGATTAAAAAAAATTTCCCACTAAATTATAAATGTAGGAATTGTTGAATTGGCATGTGTTTAATTGTGTATATCTTCAGCACACACACACACAAAAATTCCCCAAGGTTCATCCACAGATGAATGGATAAACACAGTGTGGTTCATCCATACAATGGAATGCTACTTAGCCTCAGAAAAAGGAATGAAGTCCTGATAGATGTTACAAAGAGGATGAACCTTGAAAACATGCTAAGTGAAATAAGTCAGTCACAAAAGGACAGATACTGTGTAACTCTGCTTATATGAAATATCTAGAATAGGCAAATGCATAGAGACCAAAGCTTATCAGTGGTTACCAGGGGTGCGAGGAAACCCTGGTGGCATCATGGTTAAAAGCTACATCTGCTAACCAAAAATGTTGGCAGTGTGAATCCACCAGGTGCTCTTTGGAAGCTCTATGGGGCAGTTGTACTCTAGCCTGTACGGTCACTATGAGTTGGAATCGACTCGACGGCAATGGGGTTGGGTTTTTTTTTAGGGGTGTGAGGGAGGGAGGGACAGATGGGAGTTTCTGCTTGGGGGGCACTGAGCTTCTGTTAATGGTAGTGGAATCATTTGGACAAGGATAATGAGAATGGTTGTACAACATGATGAGCATAATCAGGATCACTGAATTACACAAGTAAAAATTGTTAAATTGGCAAATGTCTTGTTTATCTATATTTTTTTACCACAATTAAAAAAAAAAAAATCCCTTGAAATATATTCCAGGGAGCATTTGAGGATTAAAACACAAGAGTCTAAATTATGTCACCAGCACCACCTTCCCCAAAGAAAATATCAAGAACTTGACATGGTTGGCATCTGCCTGTTTTTAATGACTTTTTTTTTTAATCTTTTTTTAAAGCCACGCCTTCATGTTTAGGGCTGTTTGAAAAAAACAGAAACAAAAACCTTCCGAGTCATTGGCTTTAAAGCAGTTTTTTTAAAATGTGAACTCAGGTCTGTCTCTCTGATAAGTGCTTCTTACGGTAGCTTTTCATCCTGTCCTTTTTTGAAGCCTGCTTCACTCCTGCCCACCCCAGAGAGACACTAATGGTTTTACTGAAACCACTCTAAGAATAGCAACTTTCCTTTAAGCTGAAGCCCAAGTAAGAAAGAGTTGGGTCCCAAGGAAACTTCTTGGGACTCAGGATTTGGAAATGACACGAGCTTCGTGGGGAGAGCAGTGATACATTCCCCACGGCAGGGGAGACCCTCCCTCCTGGGCAGTGGACGGGCTGGGTGTCACATAGATGTGGGTAGGATAGAACTGGCCCATCTGCCCGGGGCTCCAGCACTTGGGGTCTCCGCAAGCTGACAGCTCTCACCTTCAATGAGTTCTGAGCTGCGTGACGTAAGCCAGCCCAACACTGGAGCCCGCAGGTGCCCAAACCCTGACGTGCACCCGGTGACCGATGAGCAGTAGCTCCTTGGGGCAGTTGGACTCTGCCCCGACAGGTTGGGAGGGGCTGGGGATGCACGCCGGCTTCCCAGGGCACAGGGGTTTGGCTTCCAGGGAGTTCCATGTCCTTCCGCCTCCTTGTGCTTCTTCCTCCCAAGCCGGCTTTCCCCAGCACCCAGGAGTGGGGATTGGGCAGGACCTCAGGGCGCATCACATCACCTCTCCACGAAGAAAGTGGTTGTAGCCCCTGCTGCTGTGTCTCAGGACCATGGTTGTGATCACACGGTGCAGGCCAGGGGAGAGGGTGAGTGTTCTAGAAATGGCAGTAACACTCTGTGCCTCATTGGTTCCCCTCCTCATCCTTCTCTCCCAAACAACAGCTCCAAATCACTCATTTCAAAATTCAGAACCGAGCCCACAAGTCCCTACCTTCGGAACTGCCGCGAGGGCCCCCGCAGCAGCGGGCTCAGTGTCAGTGCTGGGCCTGGCGCATCCTAGTGTGGCTCCGTCTGCGTGTCTGGCACCTGACAGTCCTGGCGCTGGCTCTGCCGGCCTTGCTGGGGCCAGCTCTTTGTGTATGGATATATTTAGTTCCTGCCACTGGCCTGCGAGGTGTGTCCTGGCATCATTGTCACTTTACAGGCGGGGAAACTGAGGCACTGAACAGCACGCAGGTAGCAGGGCCAGGGCCCCAAGTCGCCTCTGACCAGGCAGGTGTTATGGAAACTGAGCAGCAGTGTTTGAAGAGATTCGTTAAAGGACAACTGAGAGGGGTGGGGCAGCCGGGAGGTGGGGCGGCCCAGTAAGATGGGGAAGGTTGGGGAAAGGCAGTCCTTCGAGGAGGGCTGGGGAGGGGCAGGCGGCTAGGAGGCAAAGCGGCCTTGCCTTGCCTGCCCACCCTGCCCTGGCAGGCCCACTGCCCCTTGCCAGATCCTCCCAGCTGTCTTGGTGCTCAGCCTGCTCAGGAGGCTTCTGGGGGTGTAGACCCCATCTTCCTTGGGTCTTCTCCCACACCTAACCCCTTGGGCCTACTCTGTCCTTTGTCCACGTCCACACCTGTGTGTCCTGTGGCCAGACCCATCCCCATGGTGGGTCACACCAGCCGAGGATGGTACCTGAAGCCTGGACATTTCCTCCACTGATGGCTGCCTTTCTGTGCCTCAGTTTCCCTGTGGGTAGAATGGAGATGCTGACAGTAGGATCCCTCCCAAGGCTGCACCTGGTAGGGAGGGAGGAGGGGCATCAGAAGTTGCTCCTGGGGAGTGAGGGTACTTCAGGAGGACAGGGCAGCTGAGCTCCCAAGCAGAAGACCCCATGTGCATAGGAGCATGGAGATGGCAGCTAAGTCCAGTAGGGCATCATCCTAAATGGGGGTGGCAGGGATTGGGTGATGAAGGCTCATGCCCTTCAGAGTACTTGGAGGCTTTTGTAGAGGTCCCAGGCCATTTTGTGTTTTATTTTTACTTCCTTATTTATGTATTTAAAGATGGGGGGCTGTGACCCATTTGGGCTGAGAGGATGGGTGTGTGGGGGGAGGTGGTAAGAGCCTCTCCAAGGTGGCTCTGGCCCAGGCCGGCATGCGGCTGTGCAAGGTGGGGCTGGCTCAAGTTGCTGGGGGGCAGCGGCACCCGCGCTGGCCCAGGGGGTGCAGAGGCTCCAGATGTCGCTGCACAGGCCAGCGCTTGGCCAGGAAGCAGCACGTGGAGGGTCTACACCAAGCACATAGTGGACCCAGTGAGGTAGGGGTGTCTGAGAATGTTTCCTGGAGCTACGCCTCTAAAGCACAAGAGGAGCCGGGGTGGGGTGCACAGGGGTCCTGCACGAATACCTGGCGTCTGAGCGCCTAGGATGCGGCGGTGGGTGCTTTGTACGGCTGTGTGTTTGCATCCGGCTGTGGAGGGCAGAGGAGAATGGGCTGTGTAGGCCAGGTCCAGGCTCGCGTGCGTGCATGCGTGCATGCGTGCGTGCGTGCGTGCGTGCGTGCGTGCGTGCGTGCGTGGGCGGGCAGGCACAGTGCCTCCGTCTTCATGGCTGATTGTGCATCTCTCGTGTCCTCTCTTTCAGCCCCCACCTTCTGACCCATTCGCTTCCTCCTTCGGAGGAGCAGGATTCTCAGAGGATCCCTTTAAAAGTAAACAGGACACTCCTGCTCTGCCTCCGAAGAAGCCCGCTCCTCCTCGGCCCCACCCACCCAGCGGTCAGTACACGTGCCCCCTACTCGCTGCCTCTGCCACTGCTGCCAGACTTGGGGCCGACAGCCCCTGCCAGCCCTCCCAGAGCTAGAGCGGACGCGCTGGAGCTGTGAGCTGTGCACAGCCAGAGGGGCCCACTCGCCGCCCGGGTCATCTGTCCTCAGCACTCCACACTTACCTCGCCCAGCCTGGGGTCCCAGCTCCAGGCTCACGGGGAACCCGGCATCAGTTCATTGTGGGGCTTCAGGGTGTCTCAGCTGGGAGGGCTCTGGTCAGGGCCAGGTGGCACCCCCCACTGCCCTGGGCACTGTGGTGCTCTGACACCTCTGGGAATCCGCCATGGTCCTGGAGCCCTCACCTTTCTCCTCCAGTCCTCTCCTTCCTGAGTCAGCAGGGGCCCAAAGGTCAGGACGTGGGGTGGAGTGGGGTCCTTCCTCACTCTGACCTTGTGGGATAGAACCATGGAGGGGGAAGAAATGGATGGCTCTGGGCTCCCTCCTCCTTCTTCCCCCTCAGCATCTCAGTAGACTCAGAATGGGGGGGGGGTCCCTGCCGCAGATCCCACCTCTCCTCACTGTGTCCCCAGAAGGTCTGAGGACTTAATCCAGGCATGGGTTTTAGACAGGAATGACCTGGGCGACAGAGACAGGCTGGCAGTTGAGTGTACCAGAGTCTAACGCAAGAAGCTGTGGCACCATGGGGTAGAGGGTCACGTGGGTCTGCAGCCATACAGTCCACCTCCATTGTCTATTTTACTAGTAGACTGCCTGGAGTGTCCCTTCCGTCCTTTAATTTCTAGACTGGGTCTCGCTTGATCTACCCCTAGATTGTGGTAGCTGGTGGGAGAGCCGCTCGTTCCTGTATGGCTGCCCCAGACAGGCATGTTTCCCGTGATTCCACCCACTTCATCACTGTGGCACTCACAGCCCTTCTAGAAGGTTCCATCTGCACCCAGCTAGCTGATGATGAGTAGTAACTGACTCAAAGTCAGCTAGTCATCCCCCACATGGGGCACAGACCAGCAGAGATCCCCCTTCTGTCACCCAGACTGCCAGGCCTCCTTAGGGGGACAGGGCCTCACCTGCGGTGCTGAGTGCCTCCTTGCAGAGGACTCAGGAGAAAGTATGGCCCACGCCCTTGTGTGTTTATAACACTGACTTGCTGTGAGCAGAAACAGATGAGTAAGGAGACGAGTTCTGTCAGCCACACATCAAAGGTGTTTCCCTTAAAACAGAGGAGAAATGACAGCAGAGGACTCCTCCACCCAGGAGAGGCCGCGGCACCTCCCACAGAGGCAGGGCTCCTGGGGTCCCTGATGGTCTCCTGATGGACTGGCCTCGGGCTTCCCGCTCTGCCTGGGAGGTGGAAGGGCCTGTACACACGCACACATGTTCACACACACGCATGCACATACACAGACACACCTATACACATACATGCTCGTGCACACATTGCATACATGTGCACACCTGCATAAATTCACATGTGCAACACACTTGTACACACACATGCATGCATGCACAAATTTATACTGCACACAGACATGCACATGTGCTGCACACCTGTATAGATTCACACGTGCACATGTGCTCGTGTATGCACATACCCACATGCTCATGTGTGCACGTACCCACACGTACATGTACATACCACCACATGCATGCATGTGCACATGCATGTATGCACACTGGCACAGATTCATGTACACGTACACACTTGCATCCGCATGCACACGTGTATGAATTCACATGTGCATGTGTGCTTACAGGCACATGCTCAGGTATGCTTACACACACACAGCAGTGCTGCGTTTGTTGGGCCTTGAGGAGCCAGCCACTCCCACAGCCCACAGGGTGGGGCTTCGTCTCAGTCACTCTCATGGAAATGCCTTCTTTCCCAGCTCCTCACCTGTCCTCTTCCCGGTGTCCTCCTGTAAGCCACTCAACCCCATGATAGGAAGTTTGTTCAAAGTGTTCAGTAGCAGGGGCTTCGGTGGCTGCCTTGGACCAGCCTCAGTGCATGAGCGTCTCAGGGAGCTGTCTCCCTCTGTGGGAGGTTCAGGCAACACGGGGGGTCCCAGGCTGGGTGAGGGCCACCTCGTCTCCATAGAGACCTGCCCAGGCTTCCCCCTGCTTTGCCTCAGCCAGTGGTTGGTCAGCGCCCCCCATGCAGATATACCATATTGACACCCACTGGCCTTCAGGAAGCCCCTGCACAGCTGTGGTCTCACTGGAGACCCATGTGGTGGGCAGGGCTGGTAGGGGAGCAGCCGCCGTCTCCCAGGCCTACCCCATCCACAGTGTCCCAAGGGCTGAGCTGAGAGGCCTGAGAGCCCTTGGGAAGCAGCCCGTGCCCGTGCAGGGCTTTTCATTTGTGGGTGGTGGTGGTGGCGGTGGTGGCAGTGGCAGCCTGTCCACGTACCAGGCTTAAGTGTCTCCTTTGGTCTCCTTTTTCCAGAAGAAATTGCTGAACAGAAAAACACTGCACTGTACTCACTGTTGGGCGGTAGGTCCAGACTGCGGGGTGGGGGTGCTGTGTCTGCCGATTTCGTGTAACCGCTAACAGCCTTGATGCAGAGCTGCCGCCTTAAACCTGCTTACGTGAGCGGCTGGCATTTTGGTGAATGGCGTCTGGGGGAGCCTTGGCTTCTGGGGGACTATGAGGAAGGTGTCTGCTTGTCTGTGCACACATGAGACCCAGGGGCTCTCGATGGTTTTCTGGTCGCTGACGAGGGTGGACGGGTGTGGGAAGAAACTCTGCTTAGAATGCACGTTATGAAAACACGGGCACTTCTGCCATCTTCTGGGGTCTCAGTGATAGGAGGCATCTGGTAAGATGTCTGAATTCTTTTTTTTAAGAAAATGCTGTTGTTAGTTGCTGTCAGGTTGGCCCTGCCCCATCTTCCTGATTGTTGGCATGTTCTAGTCCGTGTTGTGGCCACTGTATCGTTCCATCTCATGGAGAGTTTCCCGCCTTCGCTGGCCCTCCAGTTTACCAAACATGATGTCCTCATCCAGCAGTTGGTCCCCCTGATGGTGTGACCCAAGTAAGCAAGTCAGAGTCTCAGACAATATTCTGTGATCCATAGGATTTTCATTGGCTAATTTTCAGAAATCGATTGCCAGACCTTTTTTCCTAGTCTCTCTCAGTCTGGACGCTCCACTGAAACCTGCCCACTATGGGTGACCTTGCTGGTGTTTGAAATACCAGTGGCATAGCTTCCAGCATCACAGAAACATGCAAACCACCATAGCATGACAAACTGACAGACGGTGGTGGGTGGTAAGAAAACGCAGTGTGCGACGATTTGAGAGTGAGCCCTTCCCCACCTGCACAGCCCTGCGTGGAGGTGTAAATTGTGCCAGCTCAGTCATTCAAGGGCCTCTGTAGCCTCAGGGCGTTCTCCGGTGGGTGTCAGTCCCAGCATGGGTTAGTAGGGGGAGGAAGGGCGCCCTGCTGCCCAGGGGCCTCCTTGGCCCTGTGGGTGGTCACGATTTGTGGAGGGAAGCTGGTGGGGAGATCAGCTCATTTGGTGGTGATGGTTTTCCCTACAAACTCTTCAAGCAGTGTCATCCCTGCATCTGCAGGATCAGGATGAGGGACCTCACAGCCCCGCATGTGGACCGTATCCAATGTTGCCATGTTCCTGACCAGGGCTGGCCAACCATGGGAACCCTGCTAGGTCCCTGAGCTCAGAAATGACAAGTTGTATGGCCAGGACAGATGGACTGGATGCTGCCACCCTCATTCCACCAGCCAGAATCCAGGCGACTCCCTGACCAGCATAGTCTGGACTGTGGAGCGAGGGCCCAGGCCAGGCTCTAGCCACACTGCTGCTGCGATGGTGCTGTGGGCCAGAAACTTCACCTCGCTGAAAGCAGGGACCTCCTGCGACCACACAGCAGTCACCCCTTCCCCTTTAGTGCCTACCTCCCCAGGGAGATAGGCCAGGAGGGGCTGCAGTGGCTGAGGGACTAGGCACAGGGTCCTGGGCCACAGCGCATTTCCTGGGTGTCTTAGTTATCTAGTGCTGCTATAACAAATCACAAGTGGGCAACTTTAATGAACAGAAATTTATTATGTCACAGTTCAGGAGGCTAGAAGTCTGAATTCAGCACGCCGGCTCTAGAGGAAGCCGCTCTCTGCTCTGGGGGAGGGTCCTCGTCTCAGCTTCTGTAGCCCAGTGTTCCTCAGTTCCTTGGCAGTCTCCACGTGGCATTTATCTTTTCCCCATTTGTGTTTGATCCTGTGCCTAATCTGCTCCTTTTATATCTCAAAAGTTGATTGGCTTAAGACACACCTTACACTGATCCAGCCTCATTAACACAACAAATAAATCCATATTCCCAAATGGGCTCCCATCCACAGGTGTAGGGGTTAGGATTTACAATACGTTTTTGAGAACACAATTCGGTCTGTAACAGTGGTGAAAGGCAAGGCTGAGGGAGGCAGTGCTGTATGTGTCATGAGGGAGGAGGGGCCTTTTCCCACTAGGCTTCAGCTTAACAGAAACCTCTCTGTGGAAAGATGCTGGAGTGTAGTGGGTTGAGGCTCAGAACAGGCCCAGGGTCCTATATGGAGAGCTCAGCCATTGTTGGGCTGGCACTGAGGCAGGCTGGGTCTGTCACATGCGTCGTGGTTGGGGTCCTCTCCTGTGCGCTAGAGGGTGTGGTGTTCCACAGCGGTGGGAGCCGTTTTTGTTTTGGCTTTTGATCTTTACAGAGGTCTAATTGACATGTGATAAACTGCTTATATTTAAAGGGTGTGACTGGATACACGTTGCACACACATGTGAAACCACCGCCACAGTCACGCAGAGAACACCCCCACCCTGCTATAGTTGTACACTCGTGTGGCTTGTATACTCAATTCTTGTGACCCAAGCCAGGAGCTGCACTCCCAGTGGCTGTTGGGAACCATCGTTTGAGGCGCAGATAGAGTCTTAGTGTTGTCATTAGGTTCTCTGTGCTCGAAGGGCTTTTCTAGAAAGGTGTTACCGAGGTGGAGTCCCTGGGTGGTGCAGATGGTGAACGTACTCGGCCGCTCACTGAAAGGTTGGAGTCCACCCAGGGCACCTCGGAAGAAAGTCCTGGTGATCTGCTTCTGAAAAATTAGCCACTGAACGCTATATGGAGCATAGTTCTACTGTGACACTCACAGGGTCGCCCTGAGTCAGGGTCGACTCGAGGGCGGTTGGTTTGGTTTTCAAGGTGTTGAGTAACAAGCAGGTGAGTGTCTGGGGCAGGTCGAGTTGATGTCTCAGGCAGCCCTGAAACCTGCCGGTTAGAGCTCGCTTGCGCACACATCTCCCCAGGTAAACAAGGCGTGTTTTCTGCAACGGACGACAGATTGGAATCAGTCAGCAGTCACTGCGGAGTAGTTTCTAGGTAAAAGTTGTTGATTTGCAAAGAAAGAAACAGATTTTTTTCAAGCTCAGGAAACGGCTGTGTGGGTGTCAGTGATTGGGGCGAGCAGGAGCCCGTAGGGTCCTGCAGGCAGCCCCACCCTCACCACTTCCTGTGCACGGCCCCACGTCGTGGTTTCCGCAGCACCTAAGTGGCACCAGCTCCAGCACCTTCACCGCTAACCAGCCCATAACCTTTAACCTCTCCCCAATTTAATAATCCCTTTATTACTGCTTAATGACCTTTTCACCTCAGAATAGAGTTGCCTCGCCGATCGTGGGGCATTTCCATCCCCTTCTCCGTTCTGTCATGAGCAGGGGACGGTGAGACACAGCAGAACCCGTGGCTCATGGGCCTCAAATGGTTCTCAAAAAAAAGCAACACAACAGCCATCCTTTCTTCCCTGGAACTCAAGTCCCGTCCCAGACCGTGTTGAGAATCCATTCAGGGCAGCTGCCAGTGATGGCGTCTGTGTCATTCCGCCTATTTTCTGTTGCCATCGGCTGAGGACACAGCCTGATCACCGCCAGTGCCGCCCGGTTGTACAAGTGGCTGCCGTGCAGATGCCGAGCTTTTAAAGCACACCAGCTCACAGAGCCGTCCTGTCCTCTGCGTGCGTTGGCGTGGATGTTGGAGCTGGGTAGCCAGCCCCTCCCTCCGCGTGTCCCCGTTTATGGCACAGCACCCACTGCTACATGGCATCACCAGCTCCACCATGCGGTTAGCACCTTGGCTCTGCAGCTAACTACTCCAAATCCGTTCCCACGATGATCTCAGAGAGATAATCTGCTGGCTAGAACAAAGGTTTCGCCTGGAATAGCCAGCTCGCAGTCCTTGTGAGAGGCTTGGGGCATTCTGCCCCTGCGGCCAGCCGGGGATAGGGCGGGGGAGCAGTGTCCAGAGGAACTGGACCCACAGCTGGGGGGCCGCCCTCCCTGCCCCTCAGCCCTGCTGGCATGAAGTGAACCTGAGCTCCTGACACTACCCCCCAGTCCTGGAGGGGCCCCTGCTTCCATGGGAGGAAGGGGTGCGGTGCCCCTTTCTTTTCAGCTCTCACACTCAGAGCACCTACAGACGTATTGCTCCGCAGGGCCATCTCTGTTCTGCAAAGCTGCTTGGGTTTGAAAAAAGTAGCGTTTTCCTGGCTTGGTGCACACCCATTCTCCTGTACCGAAAAAGGTGGGCTGAGTGAGTGTCATGTGACACACTGCCACTGGGCCTGGTGGGTGCCAGCGCCCAAGCCTGAGGGTCTGGGGCAGAGGGGTAGGCTCAGCTGGCCGGGGTCCCAGGGGGCCCATGGGGTAGGACACAGGCCTGGGGAGCCCAAATCCCTATCTGAACAGGTGAGAGCTGCTACCCTGCCAAGGCACAGAGTGGGGAGTCAGCTCCCTGTGCACCTGCCCCATGTGCAGGGGCTCATCCGCAGGGGCTCAGGCTGTACTCAGGGTGGGAGCCCCTGCATTACCAACAGGGTGAACACGGACCTTGTCAAAGGGAGAGATACACAGGCAGGTGATGAGGGTCAGGCCCTAGAGGGCAGAGTGAACCCCGCCCCCACACCACAGACTCCAGAGACTCTCAGGCGCTTTCTCCACCAGTTTCTGCCCTGCTCCCTCCACCCAGTAGGGGTCTCCTGTCTCACCCCACCACCACTACCAAGCACATGTGGCTCCTTGAGTCTTGTTCTGCTGCACACGCCTGTCCTTCTGCACCTGTGTTAATGTGGGCACATGCCTGCCCCCAGCCCTCACAGAGGCAGCCTCCCGGCGTGTGGCAGACGCAGGGCTCCCCCGCCTGTCGTTCTCATGTGATAGCATCTCCGACTCCCCTGGGCGGTGGGCACCCCAGCCCCTCAAAGGAGGGGGCCCCCTGAGGCAGAGGCAAGCAGGTGCGCGGCAGAATGTGTCAAAGGAGCCACCAGATAAGGAAGGGGATGTTTCCGAAGGCGGCAGAGTCGTGGGCTGTCTGTGTTGGGAAGGTTGATTCGTGATTTGTAAATCCATTTTCAAATCATGCCCTCCCTCTTTTCTGCAGCAGAACTGACATAGCCTCTGCCAGTTGTCACCTAAATTTTGTAGGAACCTTTGGTGGCAACCTTGAAAATGGTTGGGTTCTCACTCTAGATGATATCGGTCTTTGGAGAACTGGGGAACGTGACTATTTTTATCCCCCTAACCCGTCCATTTCCTTCTCTTTCTTAATGGTGGGGTGACCCCACACTCATGGGGCCTGGGTCCCCACAACCCTCAGACCATGCCCTCGTTGTGGGGCGCCTGGGCTCAACGCTGATGATAAATATTTGTTCAGCTTTTCTCAGCTGCTCAGAGCCCAACCCCATCCTGTTCCCTTTCAGGCATTAGGCCGTTTTCTGAAAATGCGGTAAATATTTTCAGTGGAAAATCTCAACGCCACGATTGCGGGAACCTCAGATGTTATCTACGGGCCACACTGCCTGGCACCGCTTTGATCTCGGGTCTGCCATCTCCTCACATCAACCATGGGGAGGGCGAGCAAGCGGAGGGAGGGGTGCTGCTGCAGGGACCCATCCTCTTTCAGGGACCCCACGGCCTCGTTTGAGCTAGCTTGGCCTCGTGCCTACAAAAGCGAGCCTTCCCCACGCCATGGCCGTGGATGGAGCTGGAGGGTGAGGCACAGACAGGGGCGGGGGGTGGGGTGTAGAGTCCCCGAGGGGTGATGGCGCAAGTGCTGTGTCTGTGCAGACATTGTCTCTCTTGCTCCCTCTTCCCCAGCTCAGCTTTCCTGCTGGGGGAGAGGGGCCCCTCCCCAGAGTTCGATGTGACTCTCGGGAACCTGACCCTATGTGAGCATCCTGGGCAGTGTGGGCAGGTGGCCGAGGCAGGGCAGCTGTCCCCACCACAAAGGGACATGCCCTTTGTTTTTATGTTTTTGGTTGGTTGGTTTGTTTTTCTTGTTTTGGTATTTATCTGTCATCTACAGAACCCTGTTTTCCAATTACAGCAGAGAATTTATAGTTAGAGCCCAGCAGGTGTTTGGTTGGGATGAACACACACGGATGTGCATACACATGCACATAATCCAGACATGCATGCACATACAACACATGCATTCACACACAGTATACACAAACACATGCATAATGTGCACACAACGCACACGCATGCACACACAAAACAGACATGTATGCACACAATATACACAGAGACTTGCATACACATGTGTATAGCACACACACAGACATGCATGCACACGTAATACAAAGACAGGCATACATATGTGCACAGCACACAGACATGCATGCACACAACAGAGAGACATACATGCACACAACATACACACAGATAAACGCATACACACAGCACACACAGATGTGCATGCACACACACCATGCACGTGCATGCACACACAACATGCCCATGCATGCACACATAGGAAATAGACACCACATACTCATGTGTATTTTGATATTTTTGTTAATTGATTTATTGATACCATAAACCACTCAAAACCACTTTCTCTCCACCGAAGTAAAGATTTTAAAACGAGAGAGACTACTTTATCCCGGTTTTCGTATTGTCTAAATTTTCTGAACACTCCAGCGTGTGCATCTATATTTTATTCCATTGTTTTTCCATGACAAAGCAGCTGCTGCTGAGTGACTTCCAAGCGAAGGGTTTCCTGAAAAGCGCAATGGAAAGAGGCAGGATTTCTGGTTTACTTTTAAACAAACTGTCCAGGAGGGACGCCCCTGTCCCAGCTACGACCCCCAGGCCTGTGCAGCAGGGGCTCGCACGGGTTTTAAAAGTCAAGAACCAGGCGAATTAAAGGCAAACTCCCAGGGTGGGGCCGGCCCCCGCGTTTTTCTCGCAGCGCCAAGCTGTGGTAAACCATCAGGTTCATATTGTTTTTGCTAAAGTCGGCCCTGGGTGTGGTTTCGGTGCACCGCTTGGGTAACTGTCGAAACTGCTGTGGTTTCAAAATAACACCCATTTTAATGCCTTTTCTTCAATCTTGAATTCCTGTCCTCCTGCCAATGAAACCCCCCCACCCCATGCACCTCCAGAATGATTTCTGGGAGCAAGTCAACAGCATCAGCTCCTGAGCCCAAGGAAGGGGTCTTCATTTCGTTCCTCTTTATTCCATGGCGGGTCAGGTCATTCACACCCCCGATATCTAGGAACAGGGTTACTAAGCTGTAAGCCAGGCATCATCTTGGTTTGTTTATATAGAGATTTTTGTTCTTTTTTTTCTTTTTTTGATGCTTTTTGTTCCATCCTCGAAAATGCACCTTCCTAAAAACCTGTCTTCCTGATGCCCGGGATTGCAAAAAAGCATCAACCCCCGGCCCTAGGGAGTTTCTGAGTGGCATAAATGGTTAAATGATAGACTACTAGCTGAAAGATCGTGAGTTCAAACCCACCCAGAGGTGCCTCAGAGGAAAGGCCTGGAAATGGGCTTCTGGAAAAAAAAAATCAGCCATTGAAAACCCTGAGGAGCAGTTCTGTGCACACATGGGCTCTCCAGGAGTCAGAATCGACTCTGTGGCAACTAACAGTAACCACCTGACCCTGGGTGATCTGCAGCGGTTCTGCTTAGGGGCACGGAGGCAGGTAGAATTCCTTTGTCACCTTGTAGATAAGCTGCCCCTTAGAAAATCGGAAAAGCGATTCAGGAGTTAGCAGAAGTGGTTACATAAAAGCGGGAACTAGACTGAGGGTGTTTTAAAAGCACAGCTACTAAAAATAAATGGGTGTGCAGGGTGGGGAATCAGGACCCATGGCAGCGGCGCTACAGCCCCAGCAGAGTTTTTCTCTGCAGAAAACCCTCTTGGCACGTGTGGCCCAGATCCGGCCGGGGAGCCCACCGCCACTGCGCACGTGCCAAGCCCAGATCTGGCTGGGGAGCCCACCCTGCACCAACGTGCACACACAGACCGAGAGACCGTTGTTTCTCCGAAAACCAGGCGCAGGCGTTGCTGTGCCCCGGTTTCGTAGGAGCACAGTCATGATTTCTAAACAATCGCTGTTTCAGCCACAGCAAAACAGGGTGCAATGTGAACAGTGCTCTCCATCACACTGAGAAAATAACTCACCTGGCAGAGATTACAGGAGGCTGGGTTTCCAACCCCCAAAAAACAAAAACATATATCCCCTAAACTGGAGGAAGGAGTCCTTGAGTGGCACAAAGGGTTAACTACTCGACTACTAGCCGAAAGGTTGACAGTTCACACCCATCCAGAGGCACCTCGGGAGACAGGCCTGGTGATCTGCTTCTGAAAGGTCACAACCTTGAAAACCCTGTGGAGCAGTTCTACTCTGACACGTACGAGGTCTCTGAGTCAGAATGGACTCCACGGCAACAACCCAAGGGAGGGCAGTCTTCTTCATATAAAGAAGGAAGAAGCAGCTTAGGAGGAGCTGATTTATTAGAGCAGCTATACTCTGTGCTTGCCTCAGGACTTGGGGCTGAGGGGGGACCTGTTTGGAGTCAGCCTCCCTTTGCCTGGCTGGCATAAACGGTTTACACTGAACTACTAACTGAAAAGTTGGCAACTCAGACCCACCGACGGTGCTGCAGAAGAAAGGCCTGGTGATCTGTTTCCATAAAGATTACAGCCAGGAAAACCCAATGGAGCAGTTCTACTCTGTAACACCTGGGGTTGCCATGAGTCGGAATGAAATTGCTGGCAACGGGTTTGGTTTTTTGATTGTCCTTTTGTCCAGATGTGCACAGTTGTCCCTCTGTAACCAGACCCTGCAAATGCTTCCCCATCCCCCCACATGGGAGTCCCTGTGATGCCGAGGGTTGCACCCTGCACCCCATGCCCCCCGGCCTTCAGTCTGGCCCGGGCAACTCTTTCTTCTGCCTGCACTAGACTGCCACGTGGCCCAGCTTCATCATTCTAGTTGCCAAAGAACAGTCAGCCCAGGGTGGTAGCTGCCGTGGAGTGAACTCCAACTCATGGCAGCCCCAACTATTACAGGGTAAATGCCCCATAGAGTTTTCTTGACTGTAATATTTATAGAAGCAGATCGCCAGGCCTTCTGCAGAGCCACTGGGTAGACCTGAACCTCGAACTTTACGGTTAGCAGTGGAGGGTTTAACCATTTGTGCCAGCCAGGGACCCAGCCCCAGTGAATACTGCACCTTCCTGCCAATGAGGTGGCCAAGCCCCCCTTCACTCCCCAGACTTGTGTCCCCCAGGAACCCTAGCCCACAGTCCCCGAGACCCAGCTAACACTGGCGTGTGCCAGGCACCCAGGCGTCTGTGCTGGTCATACCCTTAGGGAGCCGCTCCTTGACGTGGGGAAGCTGACCGGTACAGGGCCAGTGCCCAGAGATGGGCAGAGCCCCGAGGTGGGAGTGAGCCCCCCTCTGGGAGGTAGTGGAGGTGGTAGGGCGGGCCAGGTGCAGGGAGAGTATGAGGGGGCCAGGGCGGCCTGGGCACTGCCAGATGTGGGCAGGATGCCGGGCAGGGAGTGGGTGCTGGTCAGGGTCCTTCCCCGTGCAGACCCACGTCTGTGCAGCGAGACCTGAGCCTGTGCAGCTCTCAGGACACACGGCAGGAGCTTGAGGGGCCTGAGCGCAGGTTCAGGCTGGAAACTGTGTCTCAGGTCTCCTGCCTGTGATGAGGCCTCTAGGGATTTGGGAAGTACCTCGTGGGCCTTTGGCGCCGGGCTCTTAGCAGGAGCCACCTGCTGGGGTTTTCGAAGGCTAGGCTGGCCCATTGAGGCAGGCTGCTGTGCCAGAGTGTCCCATGAGGGAAGGTCTGCATGGGGAGGGAGGGCAGGGACCACCCCGTGTCCGATTTCTGCATCTGATGCCCTGGGTCAGAGCTGACAGCTGTGATCAAGGTCTTGTCTTCTATGGGGTCTGCAAGGGGCCGCATTCTTGACCTATCCTTCTCGGCCAGCCCAGAGTGGGGCCTGGTGGGTCCCTCAGCCCCTTGGTAATGAGGTCCCCAGGCAATGAGGCATCTTGCCGAGGGCCCGAATCCAGGGGCTGACAGACATTTTCGGTAAAGGGCCAGAGAGTGGATAATTCCTGTTCTGTGGGCTGCAGTTCTCTGTCCCAAACCCTTAGCTTCCCAGTGATGGCGTGAGAGCCACTGGTGGTGACCTACAGGCCTAGATGCTGATAAAATTTTATTTATGCACAGAGGTGGCTGCTGACCCTGCTCTAATTTCTGGTGCTCACAGGAGGGCCCCTCATCACCCTTCTTGTGGGTCCAGATGCTGGGGTGAGGACGGCTTTGCGGGTGTAGGCCAGGGTCGCAGGGTGCCATCCCGCCTCGCTGCAGGCTACCCCACAGAGCTGAACTAGGGCAATCCATGAGGAGTCATGAAGGGCTCCCCCAGAAGGTGGCAACATTTGAGTTGGGTGTGTTCCTGGTGGAGGGCTGGCCGGCCTGAGGCCTCGAGGGGGACAGATGTGGGGGCTTCTGGAGAGGGAGGTGCTGTGAGGGTGTCAGAGAGGAGGCTAGGGGAGTCGATGGGGACAGCGGGGCCAAGGGCACTGTCCAGAGAATTTTCTAAACTTTGGCACTAGTCTGGGCCATGGGGACACAACGTGCAAGTGGGCCCTTATCCCACGGGGTTGCCAGTCTGGCAAGAGAAAGGGAGAGAGTCCAAAAGAAATGAGGTGTGGAGGGGTGTCTCAGCAAGAAGTGGGGTGGGATGGCCACTGAAAGCTGGCCATGTCTGGGCTGAGTGAGCCAGGTGGATAGGAGAGAACGTTCGGGGTCGGGGAGCAGCAGGCGCAAAGGGCCCAAGCTGTGGGGAACGAGACAGCAGGTGAGGCAGGCAGGGCTGAGAGGGAGGGGCCAGGAGTCTGAGAGGCAGCTGGAGGGTCTAAATAGGGTGATGAGCGAGGGTTGTGTTGACAGGGTGCACACTCTGCTGGGCACTGGGTCACAGGGGACGGCAGGGAGGGGCCACTTGCCCTGAGGCAAGGGCAGCAGATAGAGCAACTTGGGGGCGACTGGGAGCCAGCAAGGGAACACGGGGCAGAGCATCTTGCTCCTTCCTGCCTGTGGCACCCCGGGTCCCAGCTGGAGGGTGGTGAGGGGGCAGTGATGGCCCTGGCAGGTCCTCCCCTCCCAGTGCTGCAGCAGCCTGGGCGGCCCCAGGCTCGGATGGCAGAGGCCCACGTGGGAGGTGCTGTGGGACAGACAGGGAGTCTCTGCCTTCAGTCATCCCGTGTTCCACAAGCGCTGAAGGTCACAGGAGGAGGCGGGGGACAGCTCAGGAGGAAGTCAGTGGAATAGTTGAAGGTGCTGACTGACTCAGGTAAGAGAGAGAAGCAATGAGAGGGCTAAGACCCAAGGCTAGAGACAGCAGGTGACTGGGCCCGCTGATGCTAATTCTGAGAAGTTGGCAGCCATGGGGGAGAGAGACCCTCATTGCTGCTGCGCGGTGGGATGCCTGGCCCAGGCTGGACACTCACAGGCATTAGACTTACTGTCCGACCTAGCCTGCTTGTCCCCACGGCACAGATGAGCCTGTCCTGGCCAGCCTCCCAGGGCTCAGGTTGACAGGGACAGTCTGTAACCCCCAATGAATGCACTCAGCTGTTAACCGAAAGGTTGCTGGTTTGAGTCCTTCCCCCAGAGGGCCTCCAAAGAAAGGCCTGGCTATCTACTTCCAAAATAAATCAGCCATTGAAAACCCATGGAGCACAGTTCTATTCTGACACATATGGGGTCGCCGTAAGTCAGAGTTCACTCCACTCAGCGCCAACTTGTTTTACCGGTGTGGCCCCCAGAAACGCGGCCGGGGCAGTCAGTCTGCAGGGACAAAGCCTTGGAGAGGAGCCATCTTAGAGTTGAGCTCCAGCAGCTGGCCGGTACTGCAGGGAGGCAGGTACAGTTCTGGGCCGGGGGGGGCCTGTTTGGACATGAAGCTGGGTGTCTGGGCCGACATGGACAGTTACGTGTGGCTCTTGGTCTTTTTCACACATTAGCTTTGAAACAGCAGGCGTAAACCTAAGCATGCTTCTCTGTGGCTAACAATTAGAAGTTCGTGTTGAGTGTTCTAGCATCTAGCCCAGCTGCGACATGGTGCATGTCAACCAGATGGACGGTCACACCCTGACGTCCTGGCAGGTGCCTACTGGGCAGATGGAGAGGCACCGAGCAGAGCCAGCGAGTCAGCCAGGCCTGCCAAACCAGTAGGCTCCAGAGGCCTCCAGTTCCTACCAGAATGTTCTGGCATGTTGGCAAGACTTGTTGGAAGATACAACCCGCCCTCAGACCATGTCCCCAACCATGGTCTCTTCCCCTTTAATTATAAACATCTATCTCTCCCCTGGGCGAGTCTGCTTGGCAAAGACTCCTCAAAAAAACAAAACCTGTTGCCGTTGAGTCAGTTCTGACTCATGGCAACCCCATGTGTTACAGAGTAGCACTGAGCTCCCATAGGGTTTCCTAGGCTATAATCTTTATGAAAACGATTGCCAGGCCTTTCTTCCATGGCGCCACTAGGTGGGTTCAAACTGCCAAATTTTAGGTTAGTAGTCCAGCTCAAACCGTTTGCACCACCCAGGGACCTTGGCAAAGGCCCAGAAAGGCACAAATCCTGCCCCCTTGAGTTGCCAAGCAGCAGCCAAAGTAGAAACCCATACCCCAGGAAGGCTGAGGTGGGGTGTCTGGTGAACTGCTTCCAAGCCCTGGTGACTAACGTGCCTAACGCCATCTTAAGTCCTGAAACTAACCCCCGCCCCCCTTCTTTTTAACTGCTGGAAGCTCACCGTGTGTTTTTCTGCTCAGCCATGGTGTTTTGTAACCCCTTGTGATGGTGAATGCCTTGTACTTACACCTAAAACGCATCCTCCAAGCTCTCTCTGCTGTGGTGGGGGCAGGGGCCTGAAGCGCCTTTCTGTGTTGCCCCTGGGGTAAAGTGAGGGAATGCTGACCCCCCCATGGTGGGCCAGGGTGTCCCGCCAGCAGCTTCCCAGCTCTTCCCGAAGAGGGAGAGCAGTTTCCCGTGAGCACCAGCGCTGGTGGCTCAGCCTTGCCTTGTCCGCAGTAAGTAACCTGTCTTTTTTTTCTTTCTTTCTCTCTCCTCTTTTTCTCCTAAACCTTCCAGGTCACAGTACGCCCGTAAGCCAGCTTGGCCCGGCCGACCTTCCTGAGCCCCCCGACCCCTTCCAGGCACTTGGGGCTGACGGCAGTGACCCGTTCCAAAGTAAAAAGGGGTTTGGGGACCCATTTAGTGGAAAAGACCCCTTTGCTCCCTCCTCTGCGGCTAAGCCTTCTAAAGACTCCTCCTTGGGGCTTGCAGACTTCACCTCTGTAAGTTAAGCTCCCTGCCGCCACTGCCGCGCCGTCCCCTGCCCTCCGCTTGCAGCTGCTTGGGGTTCCTTATGTCCCCCTCAGTCATGCAGAGCAGGCTGCTATCCCCGAGCTCTTCCCATACCCGCCCGCCGCGTTATTTATTCTGTACCACTGCTTCTGTAAGCAAACGCTTCTCAATAAAAAAGAGCTTCGGTTCGGATACTCTGAGAAGGGCGCATTTTCTTCCAGCAGGGTGGGATCAGTGCCGGCTGATAATGTGCTCTTCCTGGTGGATTCGTCGTAGTATTTATGGGGCATGGAGGCGGTTTTGTTTATTGGTTTTGAGGAGTGAGGATATCAGATGTTTCAGAAGCATGCAGACAAGACTGCAGGCGTGATAGTAGGGTGCAGGGTCTCTTTGTGCAAGAGGCTGAAGGTCCCGTCCTATGCATTTTGTACGAATCATGAGGGCCCAGTGCGCAAACAGTTAAGCGCTCAACTACTAGCCAAAAGGTTGGTGGTTTGAACCCATTCAGAGGTGCCTCGGTTGGAAGGCTTGGCAGTCTGCTTCCAAACGGTCACAACCTTGAAAAGCCTTTGGAGCAGTTCTGCTCTGCACACATAGGGTGGCCATGAGTCAGAATCGACTTCATCAACAACAGGCCCAGTAATAAACAATTTGATTTTTTTTAACTTTTATTTCAGTTATGACCTATACTAAAATTAGAAATGCAATCTAGAACCAGCACCCTGAAGCCCTTTTCTTTTGAAAAGGAAAAAAAAAAAGTCTTCTGGCAGAGTTAAGTGCCTTTTTTTCAGAAGCTAATATGGGATTCTGAGAGTCTGGCTGTGTTTCTGTGTGTGAGAAACGGGATTTGAAAGATAGTGCAGTAACCGTCGGGTGTTTTCAGTACTCTGCTTGGTCCACAAAACCCTTATTCTCAGAGCCTCAGATGTTGTCGTCTTCTCAGAACAGGTTTCACTCTCTCTTGTGCAACCATTTTTTTAAAGGTCTCTTCATTTGAATTTGCAGCGTACCTCGTTCCAGCGTTGGGTGTGAGAGTTATTATTTATAGACATTTCAGCCCCCAGAATATCTGTTTTGAAGCAAGCTTTGCAATATCAGTGCACAGTTTTGGCGATGTCTGCCATACACAGCTATCTTGTGGCTTATTTAAAAGTTCCCCACAATCCTGAGACACTACTCCTAGCTCGTGTAAATATTTCACGACTGGAGCAGTTGGACGCTGTGGACAGCGGGTGCGCCCTTAGAATGTACACAAAACGGTGACGTTGCTAATAACAGTCAGACACAAAACCCGCCTCATCTAGAGTTTCTTGTATAGCACTCCATTTATTTTGGGGTGGAAAAATATTAAATGCTTGTGGAAAAAGTAAAGCCTTTCATGCAGGACTCAGGCGTTCTGCTTCAGGGAGGGGAGAAGGGCAAGTGCATTTGAACAGCAATGTGAAGAAATGATTGTTCTCTTTCTGAAAAGCACAGTTGGGTTTCCTGTGACACCCACCCCCTTCCCCCAGCCCTGGTCAGCTTGTTTTTAGAAAACTTTTTTTTTTTTTATAAACCCAAGTTTTCAAGCTGTCACTTGGCCTGACATTTCTCTGGTTGGCCTGTCCTGAGCAATTGTTAACTTCATTTTGAAATCTGCCCCCCCCACCACCCTCGGTTGTTAATGCCCAGCCGAGGTGGCAGCCCTGCCTTTACTCTCTGAAGTCACCTTCTCTGCTCTGAATGCCCCAGTTTCTTGCAAGGAAATCGTGAGACAGTGAGAGTCAGCGCCTGTGGACGGGCGGGGTGAGGCAGCGATGGGGGCACCTGACTGGCTCGGTCTGTTCTCCTCAGTTATAACCAGCTGCCGTTGAGTTGACCCCGACTCATGGCAACCCCATGTGTGTCAGAGTGAATTGTGCTTCAGAGGATTTTCAATGGCTGATTTTTCAGAAGTAGATCACTAGGCCTTTCTCCTGAGGCACCTCTGGGTGGACTTGAATCTCCAGTCTTTCAGTTAGCAGCTGAGTGTGTTCACCAATGCAGTACCTAGGGACTCCAGCTAATTGCTGTCAAGTGAACGCCGACTCCTGGCAACCCGGTGCGTGTCAGAGTAGAACTGCGCTCCAGAGGGTTTTCAATGGCTGATTTTTCAGAAGTGGATCGGCAGGCCTTTCTTCCAAGGTGCCTCTGGGTGGACTCAAACCCCCAATCTTTCGGTTAGCTGCTGAGCTCGCTAACCGTCTGCACCACCCCGGGACTTCCCCTCATTTATACTATCGTCGGAAAATATGCAAAACGACCCCCTCTCAGGGACTCAGGATGCCTTCCCATCAGCCTAGTGCTGGGAGGCTCAATGGCCCCTGGGTTCGTGGATCTCAAAGATTTGTGCTACCTTGGAGAGGCCAAAGCTGGTTCATTTGGTTTGATTATTTCTGCTCCCCCAGTGAACAATGAAAGCTTTCCAACTTCAGCCCCACAGACCTGCAGCCAATGTGGGTCTTGGAGATTCCATGTTCCCGAGCACATTCAAGACGCCTTGTTGTCTGTCCAAAAGCCATGGGTCTGCATTGGATCCAGGGAAGCCAGCCTCACCCACCCAAGCTGCCCATAGCCCCTGTGCTGGCCCTGTCCCTGCTGCCTGGAACCCTCTAATTTACAAGCCCATGTGTTCCTCCGAGTGGGACGTTTGTGCCCATCGCTGCTCATGGGAACCCTCTTCTGTCCCTGGACATCTTGAAAAGCAGGCCGTTCTGTTCACTGGAAAGATGTGTTTCCAGGCGAGCAGAGTGGCTGTTTCAGAAGTCCACATCAAGAGCAGGGCGGATCTCAGGTTGGATAAGTGGCGCTGTGGATACTGAGGGAGTTGGGCTCCATTTCTGCATCAGGGTGAGTTCATTGGATGTGGCTAGAAGGGTCCTGGCACCATCTCTGTGAGGACGCTGTGAGCCGCAGCAGCACGTGGGTGCATATCACCCCGAGGGTGACCAGGTCTGCCTGGAGTGCGGATGTCCCCAAAGATGCTGCCGGAGGATAGCTGGTGGGACCGCGTCCCAAACAAGTGGCCCTGGTGTGGTGGGACCTCAGGAGGGCAGACAGAAGGGGTAGTTCTGTGGAAGCTGGGCCAGCTCCTCTGGGCTGGTTGCACCAAGCCCCCCCACCCCCACCCCCACTGCGCTCCCCTGGTCCTGGGGGAACCGCGTCAGGCAGGTCTGTGAACTAGAAAGTGGCCGTCATGTTATCTCTCCAAGGCTGGAAGAGGATTCTCTCTGAATTCGAGATGCAGCGAGAGCCGTAGAAAACTCCTTTCTTGAGCACTCTTCCAGACCTCCAGCAGAGCTAACCCTTATGGGCATGTAGACCCTGTATGAGAGCTGGGCCGAGATTGAGCCTTGGCCCAGTGGCTTGCAGTGTCCTGGGTGACACAGGCCCCCTGAGTAGGGGTCTTGGCAGTGTGGGAGGCAGATTTGGGGCCGTGCGGGCTCAGTTCCAAGCTGGGACTGGCTCTGGTCTGGACCAGCTGACTGGGAGCCCCCCCACCCATCCCCATTGGCCGAGGCAGCCCCGTGCTGTTGACAGGATGCTGTCCAGCTGCTCCCACCAGTGTGTGTTGTTTTTTCCGTGTTTTTCTCCCAGCGAGGTGTTAGAAAGTTCCCCGACAATGGCGGGGAGGGGATTCCCTTATCTGTGGTCCGGTGGAAACAACCCACGCTGGGAGGGAGCCAGCTCTCTGGTCCAGCCCGGAGCCACCTGCTGAGGAGCAAGGGACCAACCACATTTCTCAGACGGTCTTGTCTTCACACTGACCCCGTCCCTTGCCCCATCCCCTGCCTGACACCCAGGCCATGTGGAGGGGGCATCCTAGGCTCCACCACTACCTCCTTCCCTCTCTCCTCACTGTGCTCCTCACTGCCACATCTGGCTCCAACAAAGGCCCCTTCCCCTATCCACCCCATCTGCCCCATCACCCTTCCCCCTATTCATCTCCTCCACCTTTCATCCTTATCCACTCCTCCCCCACTGGCCCCCATCCACCCCTTCCCTTCTTCCCCATTCATCCCATCTGCCCCTACACACCATTCACCCTCATTCTCCCCTCCTCCACTCACCCTCATTCTCCGCTCTTCCACTCACCTCCATTCTCTCCTCCCCCACTCCCATCCATTCTCTCCTCCCCCACTCACTCCCATCCATTCTCCTCCCATTTGCCCCTCAATCTACCCTCTCCCCTCTTCTGCCCCTCCCCCACCCAGCCCCCCTCTCTGCCTGGCCCAGGCCCCCATTCCGCCCACTCTCCCCTCCCTGCAGCCATCAGTGGTGAGAGATTGGAGCTGCCAGTCTCATCAGGCCCCACCCTCCCTGTGGCCCATGGGCCCCAGCCCCCCAGCCTGACCCATCTCCTCCCTCAGCCTCAGTGACCACCGCCTTGGGCCCTTTTCTGCCTGCTGAGATCCAGGGAGACAGTTGTGTGCGGCTCATCCTGCCCCCTGTAGGCCAACCCCTCTCCCGGGCCCCGCTGTGTCCCCAGGTCCCCAGCTGGAGGTCATGGTATCAGTGGTCCCCTCCTCCCCAGCTGGCGCAGGAGTCCGAACTGCTGGAGTTGTGCAGCGGGGTCTGCAAGCCCCCGCCAGCCATATGGTGCTGTCTGTGTGTCTGTCTGTTCCCTGGGTGGCTGTAGAAGGGCTGGCCCATCTGTCTTTGGGGTCATTCCAGTGCTTAGCAGAGGGCAGGCCAGAGCGAGTGCGTGGGTTCCCGTCCCTCACACGCAGTGCCCCCCTGATGTGGGCTGTCAGGGCAAGGGGCCATTTGAGTAGGGTCTGCAGGGTTTGCCTCTGCTCTACAAAGTGTTTGTTTTTTCTAAGTTAAACATTTTAGAAAAGCACCCCAAGGATAAAAAGCCTTTGACCCAATGGTAGTGCGAATGCCGGGACTCCTGTAAGTGTCCAAGGGCAGGTGACTTCTCCAGGGTCCCAGTGCGCTCTAGAGCAAGCCCTGGGCTCCACTCAGAGTCCTCTGCACATTAGATGCTCAGAGGAGCACACCAAGACTTTCCAGGTCAGCCTGCTTGCCTTGCTGCCTGCAGTTGCTGCAGAGTCCTGGTGTGTGTCTCTGCTGTCTAAGCCTCTGGGGGTTTGGCTGACCTTTGCTGCTTTCTCAGACTGGCCTGCCATCCTCCCCCTCCTGCCCCCACCAAGTATTACAAGACTGTGCTCTTGGGAATTGCCGGAACTTTCTCTCTGTATTTCCTGAGCCAGTGCATTGCCTATTGAGGGCCTCTGCAGAAAGTCGCTTCTGAGTTCTCTGGATCCTGAAGGCTGTGGTCACACTCGGCTCTACTTCTCCATGCCCAGGCTCCCTCTCCTTACCGCTTCTAGACCCTAGGTGGGGGTGGGGGGCCACATGCCTGTGGCCAGCAAACCACACGCAGGCCCACCAGGAGGGTGGGTGTCTTAGTTATCTAATGCTGCTATAACAGAAATACCACAAATGTGTGGCTTTAACAAACCAAGTTACTGTCTCACAGTTTAGGAGGTTAGATGTCTGAATTCAGGGTGCTGGCTCTAGGGGCAGGTTTTCTCTCTCTGTCGGCTCAGAGGAAGGTCCTTGTCTCCTGAGCTTCTGCTCCTGGGCGATCATCATGTGGCTTGGCCTGTGTTTTCCCCCATCTCTGCTTGCTAGTTTGTGTTTAATCTCTTCTGTATCTCAAGAGAGATTGACTCAAGATATACCCTACACTAATCCTGTCTCATCAACATAACAAAGACAACCCATTCCCAAGTGGGATTATAACCACAGGCATAGAGGTTAGGATTTACAACACATATTTTTGGAGGACAAAGTTCAATCCATAACAGTGGCTTTCAGTCTGGCCCATGCCTTGACCCTCCACGAGACTGACCCACACCCAAACTCGCCACAGGTCCTCGGCCTGCTCCCCGACCCTCTGCAGGTTCTCACCTGCTCCCTGACCCTTCATGGGTCCCACCTGCTCCCCATCCCTCCACGGGTCCCACCTGCTCCCCATCCCTCCACGGGTCCCACCTGCTCCCCAACCCTCCATGGGTCCCACCTGTGCCCCAACCTGCTGCAGGTGCTCAGCCTGTCCCTGACCTCTCCACACCCCTCACCCCTGCGCTCACAGCTGCAGCTCCAGGCCAAGTAACTGAACTTCGTGTTTCCCTTGCAGTTTGGCAATGAGGAGCAGCAGCTGGCATGGGCCAAGCGGGAGAGTGAGAAGGCCGAGCGGGAGCGGCTGGCGCGGCTGCGGCGACAGGAGCAGGAGGACCTGGAGCTGGCCATCGCCCTCAGCAAGGCTGACATGCCGGCTGCCTAGACTGTGCGAGGCAGGCACAGTGGGCTTGCAGAGGCAGGAGCACAGACGTACGTGTACACACCATGCAGGCACACACTGGACACCCGCAGGGCAGGGGCTCAGGCTCCAGGTGGCTTGTTCAGGGCCCAGGACTCGCACGCAGCTCCCCATTTCTGCCTCCTTCGCAAAGGGGCCTGCAGGAGAGGGTGCGGAGAAGCTGGATGTCCCCCCTCCCTGGCAGAGCACCTGGTCCAGGTGGTGGAGCTGCCTCCTGCCGTGAGACCGGTCGGGGGACAGTGTCCCCAACCATCAGAGCCTAACACTTGGGGATGTGGGGTGGAGCACATGGTGACCTCTCCTTGTATCTTACCTCACTCTGAGGATGCTCAAGATGACACCGCCTGTGGCCCCCCGCCCCCACGAGCTGTCCAACCACAGGAGACACCCCCCAACGCTGTATGCATTCGCTGTACAAATTACGTTTGAATGATTAATATAAAATATTTTAATACAAACGCGAGGCTGGCGGTTGCTCACTGATGTGTCGCTGCCCGAGTTGGTGCCCTTACACTATGTGGCAGAAGCCAGTGGGCCGCAGGTGGTGTTGAGCAAGATGGCATCTTGGGCCCTAAAGGAAGCCAGTTGGGGAAGTTTTCAGGTCGCCTGGTCGCCCAGGATGCAGAGTGATTTTAGAACAGTTGGCTGTGACCTCATTAGCAACAAGGGTGTGTTTGCAGAGAAAGTGTTGTCCACAGTTGACAAAGTCTGCGTCTGCAGGGGGCAGGGCTGCAGGGCAGGTCCCACTGTGACCTGGGCTCCTCCTCCTTCCCCGCCTGACACAAGCACACAGACACACACATACAGCTCCCCACAAAGTCCCCCCCCACACTAATCCATCCCCACTTCCAGTGGCTTTCTCTGCCTCTTACATGGAAGAACTTACACGCCTTTTCCTGAAAAGCAGACTATGCGATGTTTTCAGGTTTATTCTGAAAACTCCCAGGCACCACAGTGGAGAAGAAAACACTAAGCCCATCCACCACCCCAGCGCCAACCCTCGTCCGAACTCCACCTCTGCCCTGTCGGTCCCTTGCCTCCTTTCCTTTACCAAAGTCTTTCAAAGCAAACCGTGTCCTCCACAAACCCAGGCAGACCATGCTAAAAACTGTGGGATTTCTTCATGTAGCCACAGTGCCCTGAGCACACCAGGCAAAATTCACAGCAGTTCCCTGCCGGCATCAGCTACATCTTTCCCACAACCCATGTCTTGTGGCTTTGCAATGTCATTTGTGTTTTCTCTCCTGATGGCTGGAAGGTTTTCCCCTTTGAGGGGTGATGTGCCTTGGCTCCCACCCATGGCAGCTGGGTCCCCGTGGACTGGCCTTAAAGACCTGTTTAATCCACCCCCTTGTTGTAAATCAGTTCAGGTTGAAACTGTTGGTATTGTTGTTGGGTGCCGTGGAGTCGATTCCAACTCATGGTGACCCCATGTGACAGAGTAGAACTGCCCCATAGAGTTTTCAAGGCTGTAATCTTTATGGAAGCAGATCACCAGGCCTGTTTTCCTTGGAGCCACTGGGTGTGTCTGAACCACTAACCTTCTGGTTTGGTTAGTAGCGGAGCGCTTAACCATTGCACCACCAGGGCTCCTTAGGTGGGAACTACAAGTAGATTAAGAACCAAGGACTGGAGTTGCTTGGTCTGAGCAGCATTTTGGAAGAAGATGACTGATTCTCAGCAGCCCCTGAGTAAATAAAATCAGGTCTTCAAAGCCAGAGTTGCATGAAAGGACATTCTCGTCCTGGAACAGCCAGGGTAAGCTATTTTTAAAACCACACAGGAAACTTCTGGGAAACAAAAGGACCTGCCTCTCAAAATAATGCAGTAAATATTTCTGACCCGTTATCAGATCTGTTTCCTTTGAAACATGCTACTCTTCCCGCTGCCCCCCGTCAAGATTTTCCCCAGTAAAAGTTCCTAGGAGCTGTACAAATTGTATCATGAGCTGTTGTTGGAAAAACACAAAGGAAGTGTGGAAACGGGATCCTTATCGCACGTTTATTCCAAAGAAGTGATGTGACGTACTAGTGGATATGCACAGGCAAAACTGTGTTTACATTCGGTCTTTAAAAAGGGCCCTTTGGTATGCTTTCTGGCTGGTGTGCTATGCATTCTCTGCTCCGTGACCTCAGGCTCATTACTTAACCTCTCTGGGCCTCAGTTTCCTCATTTTGCCAAGGAAGTTGGGCCAGAACATCAGCAGAGACTTCCCTAGTTCTAAAAATCCTAATGAGAATGGCTGAAGTCTCTGAAAAGACACGTTTTAAGATTTCAGGGAACATTAAAGAACAAAGTGGGATAGTTGAATCCTATTAAAAAAAAAAAACCCGCAATGCTGTCAAGCTGATTTCGACTCACGGCAGCCCCATGTGTTACAGAGTAGAACTGCTCCATAGGATTTCTTGGCTGTAATCTTACAGAAGCAGATCACCAGGCCTTTCTTCTGCAGCACCACTGTGTGGGTTCAAACTGCCAACTTTCTGATTATATCAAGTGCAGAGCATTTGTGCCACCCGGGAACCCTTGCATCCTATTACCCTCATCTTTATTTGTCCAGCCTTGACAACCATTTGCTAGCTAAGGGAGAAACACTAGTAAATGAACAATTCTGTCACTTTCCAACGGTTTTCCTACATTAACTGTCACCTAAAAGAGAACCCTTTTTGTGGACCAGAAGCACAAGGACTTTTACCACGGTGGTCTGTGATGAATATTGTTTCTTTGTATAAAGACAAAGGGCAGAGTTTCCATTCCAAGAGCCAAAAAAAGACCCAAGATGAGATGTAGCAATTGTTCAACAGTAAACACACTTCTTCAAGGAAGTGGGAATCTTGATTCTTAAAGAACAACACGGCAAACCAGGACCCTGACTTCCTTTCCGGTTTTACAGCTTCTCTTCCCCTAAGGTAGGTCAGAGAAGACACCAAGTTTAGGAAGAGGCCAGCCTTGGAATCAGATGTGGTTTAAGCCCAGCTCTACCACATGATGGCGGGATGACCTTGGGTCACCCCTTGGGGTCTCCATTTTCCTCATCTGTTGCTGGTGTTGGTTGCCATCAAGTTGGCTCCAACTCATGGTGACCCCAGGCACAATAGAAAGAAACTTTGTCCGGTCCTGCGCCATCTTCATGATCACTCGAATGCTTGAGTCCATTGTAGCTACTGTGTATTTTGAGGACTTTCCTTCCTAGGGGGCTGTATCACAAGCTTCTCACAGCTTCACAGTTTTTTGTGTTTTTTTTTAAATCATGTTGAAACTATACATAACAAAACATTCACTATCTTGATAATTTCTACATGTCCAATTCAGTAATATTGATAACATTCTTTCAAGTTGTGCAACCATTCTTGCTATCCTTTTCCAAAACATTCCACCACCATTAACATAAACTCTGCTCCCTAAGCAAAAACTCACCCTTCCCCGTCTCCCTGGCAACCTGTAATAAGCTTTGGTCTCTATGCATTTGCCTATCCTAGATATTTCATATAAGTGGGATCATATGATATTTGTCCTTTTGTGATCGGCATTTCACTCAGTGATGTTTTCAAGGTTCATCCATGTCCTAGCATGTATCAGTGCTTCACTCCTTTGTATGACTGAGTAATGTTCCATTGTGTGGATGGACCACATTGTGTTTATCCATTTACCTGTTGATGGACACTTGGGTTGTTTTCACCTTTTGGCTATTGTGAATAAGGCTGCGATGAACATTGGTGGACAGGCTTTGTTTGCATTCCTGCTTTCAAGTCTTGGGTACATACCTAGGAGTGGAATTGCTGGGACATGTGGTAATGCTATGTTTAACTTTTTGAGGAACCGCCACACTGTCTTCCACAGCCGCTGCACCATTTTGCATTCCCACCAGCAGTGGATGAGGGCAATTTTTGAGATTTTTGTCCTTAGGGCGTTTGCCACAGTTCTGGCAACTCATTTTCTCTATCTCCAAAGGCCCCTCTTTTATCAACACCAACCCAAATTCTTGCAAACACCTCAGCAGATGCCCCTGAGCCCTTTTTGGGTGCACACTGTCTGGTTGATACTGTACCCCAATTCTGCCATGTGTCACCCCAGCTCCACCATGTGTCACCCCCGTTCTGCCAAGTGTAGTCCCTGGCGAAGAACTCTTCTTTGGAAACGTGGTTGACCAGAGCAGTCATCTTCCTCCCTTATGTGCTGGTCATCCCCCCAGGAACCACACCAAAGCCCCTCCCCCTACTGACTCAGGGGCCTTCAGGGGACAGTCCATGGGGACATAGCTGCCACTGTGGGAGCCAGGGGGCATCATCTGCCAAAGGGGGAACGACCTTCCAACCATTAGGAAGATAAAGCACAAACGATGCCGGGAAGTCAAAGGTGACTTGGCACTCCCTTTGGGATGCAGGGACCCTGTGCGGACAGCGGACTTGGGCAAGGCATCTCCTTGTCTGGCCTGCAGGGAGAGCCTGCAGCAGCCTTGAAACTTAATCTAAAAAATTATTTGCCGCTTGCAGTCGATTAAACTACAGCAAAGCCCATTGTCCCCAAATCACTGCCCCCAAATTACCTACGAGGCTGGTATTGCTTCCTCCAGCCCTGGAGCCGGGAGCCCTCGTTCCCCTGTTTATCCCACACCTTCCTTGCTGGAGCCTTGGAGATGCGCAAAAGGTAGATCCTGCTGTATCCCTTCAAGAACCAGAAAACCAGTTCCGTAGGGTTTTCTTTTTGTCTTATTTTTAATTTTATTTGTGGTGAAAATATACACAGCAAAACCTGCTTCCTTTCCACAGTTTCTAGACATAATCATCAGTGACACTGGTTACATTCTTCACATTGTGTCAACATTCTCTTTATTTCTGTTCTGTTTGTTTCACTCTCATTCGCTTAAACTCCACCCCTCCTCCCCCCCGCCCCCCATCCACCCCGCACCCCGGCAACCTTCTCGTCTATGCTTTGAAATAGCTGTTGTCCGTTTGGTATTATAGAGATGATTTTTTTAAAGAATGCAATACTCAAGGGTAACGGTCTTTACTTTTTGAGCTAAACTGTTACTTAGTTTAAAGGTGACTTCAGGAGATAGTTTTGATTCAAGGTTTGAAGAGTAACTCTCCATAGGATATTTTTGGCAGTAGATTGCCAGGCCTTTCTTCCGAGTTGCCTCTGGGTGGACTCGAACCTCCAGCCTTTTGGTTAGCAGCTGAGCACTTAACCGTTTGCACCACCCAGGGACTCCAGCCCCGCTTTACAGACAAAACCAGGAGCAGAGGCTAGACCTGCCCTACATCCGTAGCCTGGAGTCCTCATCCCGCTGCCTCTCCAGGCGGCTTCAGCGCCCTGATCTGGCAGGGCAAGGACAAGCGTACCCCACGCTACTTCCTGACACCACGCGGATGCAGGGGAGGGCTAGGGGGAATGGGCCGGGCTTGGGGACAGCCGCTGACTCCTGAGATGAGAAACTCTTCCCCTGACAAGCCTCCTGTGACTCAAAGCATGCTGACGAGCCCCCCACCAGATGACCTGAGTCACCACGGCTGTGGAGGAAGTGAGTTGTCAGGATGTGCTTGGGGTTTGGGGTCAACGGACGCACGTGGGAATGGGGAGCAAGCTGCCTAGACCCAGGACAGATGCCCCCAAGCTGATGTCAGAGCAGGTGGGGTGATGGGGCTCCACCTCAACCCCCTTTTTTTTCCTCCCCTTGGACCATCCAGAACCCTGAGAGGCCCCTGTAGAAGAGTGTAGCCCCCTGGAGTGTGGCCCCTAGGGGGCCTCTCAGTCTGGGGACAATCCCTAAAGGCCACCTCAGGATCAGAGAGGAGAGTGAGGTGATGGAGGCGGATTGTCTTAGTCATCTAGTGCTGTTATACAGAAATACCACAAGTGGATGGCTTTAACAAAGAGAAGTTTATCCTCTCACAGTCCAGTAGGCTACAAGTCCAAATTCAGGGCTTCAGCTCCAGGGGAAGGCTTTCTCTGTCGGCTCTGGAGGAAGGTCCGTGTCATCAATCTTCCCTTGGTCTGGGAGCTTCTCTGCCCAGGAACCTCAGGTCCAAAAGACGCGCTCTGCTCCTGGCATTGCTTTGTGGCTAGTATGAGGTTCCCACATGTCTCTGCTCTCGTCTCTTTTATATCTCAAAAGAGATTAGCTTAAGACACTATCCAATCTTGTAGACCTCAGCGGTATAACTGCCACTAATCCACCTGTACATCATAGTGATAGAATTTACAACACATAAGAAAATCACATCAGATTACAAAATGGTACACAATCATACAATACTGGGAATCATGACCCAGCCAAGCTGACAGATATTTTTGGAGGACACAATTCAATCCATGACAGGAATGATACGGCAGGGGGAGCAGATTCTGGAGGCGACCGCATTCGAGGGCTAACAACAGTGTCCTGAACAGGGGCAGTCCAGTGCCTTGAGTCTAGAGAGAGCAGCCCCCATGAGCCAGCACAGGGGACTCAGCCCAGCCTGAGACCCCCAGCTCAGAGTCTACTCAGCTACAGGAGGGAGGGGAGAACAGAGCAGTCGCTGTGAGAAAGGCCAGTTCAGATTTCAATTTATCAGCAACAAACGGTGAAGTTATGACTCAGAGAAAATGAAGCAACTACCTCCATGTCCCATCTACACAGCACACCCCACACAGCACCCACATCGCTGGGACGACCAGGCTCTGACTGCATGCTCTGTCTACACCATACGTCCCACATGTACCCACATCACTGGGATGACCAGGCCCAGACCTCATATTCCATCTACACTGCATGTCCCACACAGCACCCGCATTGCCAGGACAACAGGGTCAGACCCCACGTCCCGTCTATACTGCGTGTCCCACACAGCACCCACATTGCCAGGACAACAGGGTCAGACCCCACGTCCCGTCTACACCACACATCCCATACGGCATCCGCATCGCCAGGACGACCAGGCCCAGACCCCACGCCCTGTCTACACCTCACATCCCACATCACACATTCATCTTCTATACCTCTCTTGCGGTCAGAAATTCTGTTTCCAGGAAATTCCTTGCATTTGTATTTCATTCTGTTCAGTTGTTCAGGAGCAAGCCCCCATAATTGTTCCTGCTGGTGACCCCTTCTCCACCCAGTGCCCCCTACCCTCAGCAGACCCCTGGATGTCCACTCCTGCCCTGTCTGATCAGGCATCTGACCCGGTCTTTTTCAGATACACCCAGTCCATGTGGTCCTGGTCAGTATAGGTTGGAGGATGGATCTACAGGGCAATCCAAGCAGGCTTCTCAGCAGAGGTGATGTTTTCCCTTGGCCCTGAATGGTTGATGAGAGTTTCCCACACAGACAAATGGAAAGGGCCTTTGGCGTCAGGAGCAGTCAGTGCCTGGGTGGAGGACAGGATGGTCATGGGTGTTGGTGGACTGAGATTAGGTGTTGAATGGGCTTGTGTAGGGGAGGGGTGGGAGTTGAGGCTCAAGTGGGGAGCCGGTAGACTGTTCAGGACAAGAAGGCCCTATGAGAGAGTGTCCAGAATGTTCTAAATGGACTAGTGAGGACTGGGACCTGGACAGCTGTTTTTGTGTCACGCAGTTGATGATTCTCTGCGGACTCTCGTGTTGGGTCCCCCTGCCAGCCTGGGTGCCCATGGGAGCTGCCTCTGGGCTCCAGTGGTGGCTTGGGTTCCCCATGTGAGGTCGGGCTCACTCCCTGAGAGCCACCTTCTCACAGCCGCCCCAGGACCTGTCCAGGGGGAACCGACGGTACTTTAGGAACATCCTCGAGCTTCCGATGTAGTCCCGGGTGACCCCAGCAGGTTCCCCTGCCCTGGAGCTCAGGGCCTGGACAGATCCCTCTCTGGCAGGGTTTGCTGAGTCAGCCTCAAAGCAGGTTTTCCCTGCTTTTAAAACAACAACAACAAAAAAAAAAAAACAAAGAGGGCGGGGAAAAATCCTTGTCAATAAAATGTTCCGTCCACGTTGTTCTAAGTTATAATGGGCCTGAGCCTGCCCAGCAGTGTTGTGTTGACTGGAATGCAGCCATGGGAACACCTCCCGGGGGGTTTGGGTTTGCAGCTTGGCCCTGCCCTTCAGGAAAGTTGAGGCCCGAGGAGGGTGGCCACCCTGTGTCTGGAGTGGGCAGTGTCTGCCTGAGTGAGGACCTGGGCACTGAACCTGCTGGCGACCTGGATACTAACTCCACTGAGGACCCAGAACTGTCCCCACTGATGCCAACTCCACTGAGCACCCGGGCTCCGACCTTGCCAAGGACTCAGATGCCGACCCTGCTGGACACCTGGATGCTGACCTCGCTGAGGACCCAACGCTGACCTTGCTGGGAACCTGGATACTGGCTCTGCTGGGGACCTGGGTGCTGATCCCGACTTGCTGTGTGACCCTGGCTCTGTGCTTGCCCTCTCTGGTCCTCAATTTCCTCCTCTGTCACAGGAGGAGTTGCAGGTCAGGCTCTGGCCCATCTTCGGGTCTCTCAGCATGGTCTTCAGGTGCCCACATGTCCCCTCACGAGGTGCCCTGGGTGCCAGGGTCATGTAGGGGAGCCTACTGTCTAGATGCTGCGGGTAGGGAGGGCGTGCCGGGTGTGAGCAGCACCTCGACCGCAGCCCGTCCAGCTCCGCGATCACATGCTGCCTCTCTGCACAGCTCCGAGGTGCTGTGAAACCCCACTTGCAGCCACCCCCCGCCTGGCTGTGCCTCCATTTCTCGTAAAAAGAGCCCAAGGCCCAGAGTGGTAGCTGGAGCTGACAGCAAGGAGCTGGCGGTGAACCTGCAACTTGAACACGACATTTGTCGATGCCGAGGCGAGAGCAGGGCCTAGGTGAGACTTCCGTGAAAGCAAATTAAAAAAAAAAAAAGTTTTTTTTAAATAATGTATTTTATTTTTGTGGTTGTTGAAAATATACACAGCAGAGCATATACCAATTCAATAATTTCTACATGTATAATTCAGTGACATTGATTACATTCTTTAATTTGTTCCACCGTTCTCATCCTACTTTTCAGAATTGTTCCTCCCCCATTAACATAAACTCACTGCCCCCTAAGCTTCTTATCTAGTCTTTCAAGTTGCTGTTGTCAGTATGATCCCATATAGATAGTTCTTAAAAGAGGACAATGCCCACTTTACTTATTAAGCTAAACTTTTGTTTGGTTTTAAGACTTCAGGAGATATTTTTGGTTTAAGATGTAAAGATTAACTCAGGGCAAGAGTTTCAGGGGTTCATCCAGCCTCAATGGCTCCAGAAAGTCTGGATTCCATGAGAATTTAAAATTCTGTTCTACATTTCCCCCTTTTGATCAGGATTTTTCTATGGTACTTTGATCAAAATGTTCAGTAATGGTAGCTGGCCACCATCCAGTTCTTCTGGTCTCATGGCAAAGGAGGCAGTTATTCATGGAGGCAATTAGCCACACATTCCATAGCCTCCTATTCCTAAATCACCTTCTTCCTCTGTTGCTCCAGGCAAGGAAGCAAGTGATGGGAGAGGGGAGGACGGCGCTGGGGAGGGTGTAGTGCTGGCCATCTCCATGCTTTGTGTGACTTTGTGTAGGTCCCTGTCCCATCTGGGCCTCAGCATCTCCTCCAGAGCACAGGGCAGCTTCCCTGGTCTCCATCAGCCTATAGCTGGCTTCTGTCCCCCTAATCCAAACCAGCCAGAGCCCCCCAAAATCCAGGGTGGAAATGCCTAGAGAACCCAGGGAAGGGCTCAGAGGAGAACTCAGAGGCTGCCTCAGTCTCCTAGAGCTACTGTATTAGAAATCGCACCAGTGGGTGGTTTTAACTAACAGAATTTTTTTTTTCTCACAGCTTGGGAGGCTGGAAGTCTGAATTCAGGGCGTGGTTCTAGGGGAGGTCCTTTCTTGTCTATTTCAACTTCTAGTAGCTGCCCCTGATCCTTAATGTTCCTGGGCTTGTAGATGCATCTGCTGTGTGTCTGTCTTCATTTGGCATCTGTCTTCCCCCATGTATGTGTCTCTGTCTATTCTGTTCTATCTATAACTCAGAAGTGATTAGGTTTAGGACCCGCTGCACTAGCATGACTTCACCTGATTCTTGGATTACATTACATTAGATCGCATTGTGGAAAGTGATTGCATTACATTAAATTAGATTACACTCACAGCTATAAAAAAAAATCAGAATCCTGTTGCCCTTGAGTCGACTCCAACTTAAAGCAACCGCATGTGTTACAGAGTAGAGCTGCTCCATAGGATTTTCTAGGCTGTTATCTTTATGGCAGGAGATTGCCAGGCCTGTCTTCTGCAACGCTGCTGGGTGGATTCAAACTGCCAACATTTTGGTTAATAGTTGACCACAAACCCTTTCTGCCACCCAGGTATAGGGGTTAGGATCCCAACACGAATTTTGGGGGGATGCAGTTCAATCCATAACAGAGGGCTTGAAGGACGGGCCCAAAGCTGACGGTCACCCCATGCCTTAAACCTTCCATGGCTCCCTATTGCCCTGTAAACCAAGTTGATCTTTTCGCTCCTGCATCCCTGGCCTGGCCTGGCCTCCTCCGGTACATCCCACTAGATTAACTTCCTTCCTCTTAGAAGCTTTCACACATGACCAACCTTGTGCCAGCAGCCCTTCAACCCTTCCCACTCCCCGGGTGGGTCAGGCACCCCCCAAAGAGCCTGCATAGATGCCACCTCCCCACTGTCAGATGGTGAGCCCTGAGTGAGGGGCTGGGCCATCCAGGTAGGTCACTGTGGTCCCCACATGAACTGGCTCTCAAGGGACACTCAGTAAACATTTTGGAGTCAGGTTTTGGCAGATTGGAATGGAGAGAGGGTGTCCAGGTGACCTGGCCAGCGTCAAGGTCCAGCGGTGGGAGACCAGGAAGCGTTGGACAATCGTGAGCCCCAGTGTTGAAGGCAGAAATGTGGAGCTCCATGAGGCTGAGAGAATTAGCTGTGCTCCCCAGAGTGTGTGAAAGAGGCAGGTAGAGGCATGGAGCCTTCTGGAACCTTCCGGGCAGGCCAGCCAGTGGGTCTGCATTTGGGGATGTTTTGGATTGAGTTGTGTCTCCTCAAAATATATGTTGGAATCCTAACGCATATACCTGTAGAAAGGAGCCCTGGTGGTGCAGTGGCTAAAGTACTCGGCTGCTAGCTGAAAGGTCGGCAGTTTGAACCCACCAGCTGCTCGACGGGAGAAAGATGTGGCAGCCTGCTTCTGTAAAGATTTACAGCCTTGGAAACCCTGGAGGGGTGGTTCTATTCTGTCCTATAGGGTTGCTATGAGTTGGAATCGGTGGCAGTGGGTTTGATTTTTTTGGTTTATACCTGCTGGTGTGATCCTACTTGGAATAGGGTTTTCTTTGCTATGTTAATAAGGCCATATCAGTGCCAAGGGGGTCTTAAGCCTACTCACTTTTGATGCATAAGAAGAGCAGTTTAGGCACAGAAGAAAAGAAGCGAAGAGGTTGCCAGGGAACACCAAGAAGAAAGGGTATTCCCCCGCAGCAGACAAAGAGAACACTTTCCCCTGAGCTCGCACCCTGAATTTGGACTTCTGTCCTCCTGAACTGTGAGAACATAAATTCCTGTTCTTTAAAGGCACTCACTTGTGGTGTTTCTGTTACAGCAGCACTAAGGAACAAAGACAGGGGTCTCCGTGAGGCACGCTCAGCCCTCCCTGCTGTGTGACATCGGGTGAGGCATGACCCTCTCTGAGCCTCTGTTCACCCCTCACATCAAGGGGTCCGTCTGTCCTCCTGCTCCACCTGCTCCACTGTTTGTCCACATGTCTCCGGATGGGAGAAGCTGAATCGTTTGAAAGAAGTGTGACGGGTGGGGGTGGGGGTCAGCTGTGTAATCAGAACGCTAATGGACGAGGAGGGGTGACTACTGGAAGAATGAGGGGAACAGCACTCCAGGCCGAGGGAAGAGCAGGTGCAAAGGCCCTGAGGCAGAACAGAGGTGTGTGTGTGTGTTTATTCCCAGAGCCATAGATGGCACAAATGTGCCTTGCCCTACCCTCCCCTCACCCCCTGCAAACAACAACAATAAGAAGAATTGAAATGGATGAAAGATGAGGCATTGAGAATTTCTCTTCTCCTTTTGCCTCCCTGGTGGGATGGGCAAGAGACTGGCTGTTCAGTCTCGCACAGCTAAGGGAAGACCCTAGCCTTCAGAGAACTCAGGGTTGGGTCCTGGCAGGATTCCCTAGGTGGTGCAAATGGTGAACACCCTCGGCTGCTAACTGAAAGCTTAGAGGTTCAAGTTCATCCATAGGTGCCTCGGAAGAAAGGCCTAGTGATCTACTTGCAAAAAATCAGCTATTGAAAACCCTACAGAGCACAGTTCTACTCTGACACACATGAGTTGGAATTGACTCAATGGCAACTGGTTTGGTTTGGGGTCCTGACACCACTGTATGACTGGGAGGGACCTCTGGGCCCCAGTTTCCCTGCCTGTGAGCCCAGGGAGACAGTGCCTCTGAAGGCTCTTCCCAGGTTATAGCCTTCAACAGGAAGAACGGCCCTGAGGTTAAACCTGGTGGGTCGACTCCAGGCCCCAGCTTCTTCCCCTCCCTGCTTGGCATGGCCACCTGGGGCCCATCCTTACCTGGGAGCCTTGGCTCCAGCTCTGAGGCTGCAGAGACGCTGCTGACGCCTCTTGGATGGACCGATACTTGGTCTGTGATTGGGGAAATCAGGGGCAGGGAAGCAGCCATGATTTTAGGTGTGTCCATGGGGTGCCTTTGCTCAGCCAGGGTTCACTGAGCTTGGATTGTGGGCCTGCCCTGGTCTGGGCACCAGTGAATGAGGCAGACCAAGCCCTGCTCCAGAGATGCCCCCAGTGTGTGTCCTTTGGAAGGACACAGATGATAAACAAAGGATCAAACAGGATAAATTTAAATAGTAGCAAGTGCAGAGGCACCTGGGTTGTGCAAACTGTTTGTGCTCAACTACTAACATAAAGGCTGGCAGTTCAAAACCCCCCGTGGCACCACAGAAGAAAGGCCTGGCAATCTGCTTCTCTGAAGACTTGTTATTGTTGGGTGCTGTTGAGTCAATTCTTTTCTCCCACAGAATCACTGGGTTGGTTTGAACAGCCAGCCTTTCGGTTAGCAGCTGAGCACTTAACCATGGTGCCACCAGGGCTCCTCATAAAGATTGCAGCCAAGAAAATCCTATGGAGCAGTTTTACTCTGTAACACATGGGGTCGCTATGAGTCAGGAGCAACTCAACAGCAACAGGTTTTGTTTTACTTTTTCAGTGAGTGCAAAGGGAGAGATGAAAGAGGCTGCTGGCTAACGGGGTGGGTAGGGAGTCAGAGAGGACCTTGCTGAGGCTGAGACATCTAAGTGGGGACATGGGGGCTAGGAGGAGTGGGTATAAGAAGAATGTAGGGAACAGCATTCCAGGTCGAGCGAACAGCAGGTACTAAGGTCTTGAGGCAGGACTGCTGGGCACACTTGGCAGATAGTAAGAAGGCTGGTGAGCCCGGGGCAGGGAACGAAAGTGGGAGGGAGTGGGATCCAGATCCCACAGGGCTCCGAAGCCCACCGTGACATGTTTGGGACTGTTCTAGAATGATGGGTAGTCTCTAGAGGATGGCATCTGATTTTACTGGGGAGACCAAACTGTCCCAAGTACGCAGTCCCTGCACAGGAACCATTGGGTCCACAGCTCACATGGCTTTCAGATGGGGAAATAGCCCTAGGCCATTGGTGACTGCCCATTTCAGGCAGACCCGGTTCCAATCCCTGCTCCAGCACAAATCCCCTGTGAGGCTTAGATAAGCAGCCTTACCTCTCTAAGCGTTCATTTTCTCATCTGTACAATGGGCACGACAGCAGGACCTACCTCAGAAGGTCAAACAAGAAGTTGTTGTTGTTAGTTGCCGTCAAGTCAGTTCCAACTCGTGGCAACCCCATGAGCAACAGAATGAAACGCTGCCTGGTCCTGGACCGTCTTCACAATCATTGGTATGTTTGAGTCCATTGTTGTGGCTACAGTGTCAACCCACCTCGTGGAGGGTTTCCCTCATTTTCACTGACCCTCTATTTACCAACTATGATGTCCTTTTCTAGCGGTTGGTCTTTCCAAATGATGTGTCCACAGTAAAGGATCCCTGGTGGTGCAGTGATTAAGTGCTCGGCTGCTAACCAGAAGGTCGGCGGTTCAAATCCACCAGCTACTCCTCCGGAGAAAGATGTGGCGTTCTGTTTCATTAAAGATTACAGCCTTGGAAACCCTTTGGGGCAGTTCTACTCTGTCCTCTAGGGTTGCTATGAGTCAGAACTGACTCGACGACAATGGAATGGGTTGGGTGTCCAGGGTAAGTGAGTTGAAGTCTCACCATCCTTGCTTTTAAGGAGCATTCCTTAAAAAGGGCAACTGAAAAGACCACGGCTTGGGTCAGGTACACCTTAGTCATTAAAGTGACATTTTTGCTTTTTGAAATGTTGTTGTTGTTGTTAGTTGCTGTCAAGTTGATTCTGACTCATGGCAATCACATGTGTGCAGAGTAGAACTGCTCCACAGGGTTTTCAAGGCTGTGACTTTTCAGAAGCAGATTGCCAGGCCTTTCTTCCAAGGCACCTCTAGTGGGTTCGAACCACCAACCTTTCAGCTAGTAGTTCAGTCCTTAACCATTTAAGTCACCCAGAGACCCCATTTTAAAACTTTAAAGCAATCTTTTGCAGTAGATCTGCCCAATACATCATTTGAAGTCCTATGGATCAAATGGGAGAATACACGTGAAACCCTCAGCCAATGCCAATCTCCACGCTGACCTGCACGCCCGTCTCCCACCTCCCACCTGTGGAGTCCCCACTGTCCTCTGGCTTCTTATTCCAGCTCTTCAGGCCCCCCAGCCCTGGCCTTGGCCCTGGCCCAGGGTCTTGAGCCTGAGTTTCTGACTATTCCTTCCAGCTGAGAGTTTCCTGGAAAAGGAACTTCCCAGGATGTTCAGCTGGGAATGCCAAGAAGGAAACCTCAAAGGAACTTAGCAGAGCTTCCAAGAACCCCAAATTTGTGTGTGCAGAAGTTGGGGTGCTCGATTTGTTTGTACCACAGGTGAGAGTGGTGGAAAGCGGCAGGCAGCCCCAGGTTCAAGCTCTACTCCACCACCCACAGCAGCTTGGGGCCTCTGGGTAAGCACCCCCCACCGAGCCCACTTTCTGCTCTGTGAAATGGATGCTCCTCCTTCCCCTGGGCTTGTTGAGAGGACTGGAAGAGAGAATTTACTGGAAATGCCTGAGTGAGAGGAGCTGCTCCAGCATCTAAGCGCGACACTCGGAGCCCCGGGAAGCGTGGGTTCTAGTCACTCTAGTTACTCGACAGTGTTTGTTGACATTAGCTCCAGGCAGAGGCTCAAGGCTGAGTCAGCTCTGAGTCACTTCTGCTTCTCCGAGACTCTCAGCTCCAGGGCACCTGGAGTGTCTGCTGAACGAATAGATGCTGCAGAGAGGGGTGGGGGCGGGAGTGGGCAGAGAAAGAGAGAGACCGAGAGAGAGGGAGGGGGAGAAAGAGAGAGAGACAGGGAGAGAGATGGGGCACCTGGAGTGTCTGCTGAATGAATGACTGGGAGGAGAGGAAAAGAGAGACAAAGAAAGAGAGAGACAAGGAAAAAGAGAGAGAGCGCAAGGGAAAGGGGGAGAGAGCGGGACAGAGAGGGAGGAGAGAGGAAGGAAGGGAGAAGAGGTAAAGAGAGAGACAGGGAGAGAGACAGAAAGATCAACAGAGGAGGAAAAGAGAGAGAAGGAGGAAGAGGAGGGAGAGAGAGGGAGGGAGGGATGGATAGAGACAGAGACAGCAGAAACAGAGAGAGAGGAGAGAGATGAAGAGGGAGACAGAGTGAGCACCTTGAAGTTGGCCCGCCACCCTTATCAGGGCAGACTCACTGCCAGCCCCGCCCCTGGGCTGGGTGTCGATCTGTCATTTCACCCTCGCTGCAGTGTCGCAGCTTTCCATATGAGGAAACTAAGGCAGGGAACGCAGCACAGCAGATCTGAGGGCTTCCATGGGAAAGAATTGGTTTGCCTAAACAGTGGTTCTCACCTGGGGCAACTCTGCCCCCAGGGGACATTAGCAATGTCTGGGGACATTTGTGGTTGTCACAAGGGGGGAGTTGCTACTGGCATTGAGTGGGTGGGGGCTAGGGATGCTGCTCAACACCCGCAGTGCATGGGAACAGCCCCCACCCCAGAGAATGTTCCGGAACCACATGTTGCAGCATGGACCCAGAGGATTGGGAGCTGCTGGGTGCTGGTGCCTCGTGAGCTGGCTCTCCTGCTGCCTCCGGACCCCTCGGCGCTGAGTCAGCTGATCTGATGGGACAGGGGCTGAGTTAGGGGTGGGCAGGTCCCCACCTTGCTCTCTGACAACTTCCCTCCCCGCTACACAAACCCTACTGCAGTCTGGGTGCCCAGGGACCCTGGGATACAGGAATCAGCTGGCAGAAAAGGGCTCTGTCACAAGGGGTCCTTCCCTGGGCAAGTAATTTGGCTGTGTCAGAAGCCCCCACCTCTGGGAGACCAGGGACAATCTGAAATATGGCCAAATGTATATACGTGCACTGTCTGTGACTATGGTAGAAGCAATCAGAAACAACCCAAGTGTCAGACAGCAGAGGACCACCTAGACAAGTCCTAGCATGGTCCCATGGAATACTATGCAGCCAGTAAAAATGATAATAAAAACATGTTGTGGTGGTTGTTAGCTGCCATCGAGTCAGCCCCCGACTCATGGCGACCCCCCATGCACAACTGTCCTTCGCCATCCCCGTGATCAGTTGCAGATCAGACCATTGTGCCTCACAGGCTGATTTTTGCAAGTCAGTCACCAGGCCTTTCTTCCTAGTCTGTCTTAGTCTGGAAGCTCTGCTGAAACCTGTTTAGCATCCTAGCAACATGGAAGCCTCTACTGACAGATGGGTGGTGGCTGTGCATGAGGTGCATTGGTCAGGAATCAAACCCAGTTCTCCTACCTGGAAGGTGAGAATTCTACCTCAGAACCACCACTGTCCCTAATAAAAACTGTCATGGAAACTGTTTGTTATTTTGAGAGGAAAAAAGATACGTAGGTCATCACAGCCAGGTGAAAGCAATTCAGCCACTGACCAGACTCCACCCTCCAAAAAAAAGTCTGATTGGAGTTGAGTTGAAATATGGAGGGTGAATTTCCTGTTTCTTTTTGGATGTTTAGCATTTTCTTTCATGGCCATGGATGCCAGGACTTCTTGAACGGAGAGGGATGGGTTTAGGTGTCCTGTGTTCTCACACAGATCTGAGAGTGGGTCTGACTGTGAGGTTTCATTTAAACATCAGTCTCTGGGTGACATTTGCCAGCAAAGCTTGCTTCCTGGGACAGGGCTGCCTCCTTGTTAACAAAAGCAGAGCTGACCTTTTAGGATCTGGAGCAGGTTTCAACCACTGCCCCGTCGACATTGGGTTCAGGAACATTCTCTGTGGTGGGGGGCATCGTATGCACTGCAGGGTGTTGAGCAGCATCCCTGGCCTCCACCCCCCAGATGCCAGTAGCACCCCCTCCCAGTATGACAACCCCAAAATGTTCCCAGACATCACCAATTGTCCCCTGGGAGGCAGAATTGCCCCTGGTGAGGACCCCTGGGTTAGGGGATTCCACTGATCCCCAAGTGACTCTGCATCCCATAATGATCTGACCTATTGAAGTCCTAGGACGCTGCACGTATTCAAATCCACAGAGTGGGGAGGGAGAAAAAAAACCCGTTGCCGTCGAGCCGATTCCAACTCATAGCGACCCTCTTGGACAGAGTAAAACTACCCCATAGGGTTTCCAAGGAGTGGCTGGTGTATTCGAACTGCCGACCTTTTGGTTAGCAGGTGACCGCTTAACCACTGGAGAGAGGAGGGAAATCACAGAAGCTGGAGTGTCACCCTGGCTCATACTGTCTAACCCATTGGGAGTTTATTCTGACGTATGGTGTGAGTAGGGATCGACCTCAAATTTTTTCCAAATAATTAATGCAAGGTTTCTTCACTTTGGCACTGCTGACATTTGGGACCGACTGATCTCTGTGATGGGGCTGTCCTGTGCACTGTGGGGTGATGAGCAGCATCCCTGGCCTCCAACCACTCAATGCCAGTAGCACACGCCTTGAGTGTGACAACCATGAAAGTCTCCAGACATTGGTAAGTGTCCCTTGGGGAAGACCAAGTCACCCTGGTTGAACCACAGATTCAGCAGATGTTTAATGGAAATTGCAATTTGAGATTCAGGAAAAAACCCCAAAACCAAACCAGCTGGGGGGTCAGTGGTCAATTCTGACTCATGGCAACCCCATGTGTTTCAGAGGAGAATTGCTACATAGCATTTTCAATGGCTGATTTTCCACAAGTAGATCACCAGGCTTTTCTTCTGAGGCACCTCTGGGTGGACTCGAACCCCCAACCTTTCAGTCAGCAGCTGAGCATTGTTCACCGTTTGCATCACCCAGGACTCTGGGATCCAGGAAGGGGCCAGCCCTTTGCCTGACCCTGTGTCTCCAGCTCAAACACAGCTGGGTTAGAGGGTGACACTTTCTATTCTATATGTTGGAAGCTCTCAAAAAAACAGAAACTCAACAGCTTCAGTCCCGTTTCAACGGGCTTCTCACCCAACTCAGGTGCCAAGAGGGGAAACCTGGGCGGTGTTTTCGAACATGCAAAGAAAATGGCTTAAACCATAAGTTTAAACTCACTAGAAAGCCTGGAGACCCTTTGAAATGTCTTTAAAGTACCATTTCAGTCTTTCTTCTCCCCCAGTGCCCCAAAGGCCAGGTCTGAGCCAGGAGGTGCGTGTCCAGGGTCCCGGGGCCACTGCTGTGTTCTGGGACTGTTTTTGCAGAAGCTGCACCCAGATAGCACAAGCAGCTCAAAAAAACACGCGTCCTTCAGCACCCACGGAAGTGGGCCAGGGCTATTTACTCGAGAAAGATGAATCAGATTGTCATCTCCATTTCTGCTTTTTGTGGATTACCCAACACCCTCAGCTGTTTCCAGGGGGAGGAAGGAGGGAGGAAATCCCAGCCTCTGTCACAATGGGGGCGAGAGTTTTAAAAACAGGTGCTGCTTTAATGAGCTATTTTCACTTTCTGGAAACAACGTGTGCAATGGTTGGTGGCCATGGTGTCCCAGGGCTCAGAGAACAGGGTGGCAGGGGGAGCCGCCAAAGAAGACGCCTGGGTGGGAATTCAGGGACAAATTACTCAATAAGCAAGGTACGTATGGGTTTACTTGTGCTTACTTACTTATCTATAGTGCACATTTTTACGTGGTTTCACCACATCAAAGACGTGGTGAAAAACGGGTGAAATCGTTCACTACAGATTAGTAAGTAAACACAAATAAGCCTGTGCGTACCTTGCTTACTGGTTAATCCTTCCCTGGGTGGGGTGCAGGGGTCTCCCAGAGGCTCTGCTATCTATTATGACCCGTTTGCACAATGACATCGGGGTGGGGGGGAGGCAAGCAACAGAAAGTCACATTCCTGCTAGTAGAGTTGGGGGATCTTCGGGAGGCAGACAGACCTGGGCTGGCCCTTAACTCCACAACTCTGTAGCTACCTCACTGAGCCTCAGTTTTCTCTTTTGGAAAAGGGCACCATGCCTGGCCCTCGAATGTGGGGTTTTTTCTAGCAGGATGGGGAGCTTACCACTAAAAAAAAAAAAAAAAAAAGAAAACCTATTAAAAGGCAAGATGTTGTTGTTGTTGTTAATTACCCTCCAGTCGATTCTAATTCATGGCGACCCCATGTGTGCAAAGTAGAACTGTGTTCCATAGGGTTTTCAAAGCTGTGAAGTTTTGGAAGCAGATCACCAGGCCTTTCTCTCAAGGTGCCTCTGGGGAAGTTTGAACTGCCAACCCTTAGTTAGCAGCAAGATTAGTAAAAGACAAAGCACATCAGAAACTCCAAACATTACCCATGAATTTAAGCTCCCTAGAAAGATTGGAGACTCTTACCTATGCCCGCACACTCCAGAAGTTTGGCTAAAACCGCAGAGGCTTTCAGAAGGCAGCTTTTTTCAGCCCTGAGGCTGCCGCGTCAGTGGGACTGGCCCTTTCCCCAGGGAGGCAATTTATGGCCTGGGGAACAACCTTAAAATAACCCTCCCTCAGTCCTAAAATGCAGTGTTTAAATTTATAGGGAAACCCACAGGTTCCTGGCAGCTGGGCACTGCAGCTGGGAACCCTAGATGCAGGTCTAGCCAGACTCATGCCACCCTCTTCTGCCAGGCAACCCTCCACTAAAGCTGTCCCCAGTCCCCATGCGGGCAGACTAGCCCTGTGATTTTTGAAAAGATGCAAAACTTTTTTTTTTTTTTTATTAAAAAAACAGAAAAGTCTTTTTCTTATAAAAATGAAACAGGCGTTCAAAATGCCCACTGTCTTCCTATTTACATTAATACCATATTTGTCAGAGTCGCTATGTACAATATTATATAAAAACGTCGCAGACAGTACACATTAAGGCTGTATTTCTCACAAGGCGTAGAGCGTCGAGTCTCGAGCCTCTCTAGTGTAGACCCGGAGCGGGGAAGAAGACACTTAATTATTGCACCATTTTGAAAACAAAACTCGTCAAGGAGAATGTGGGCGTCTTCTCCCACGGGGCCTTCCGTTGGGGCTAGGGGCCGGGTCGGCGGACCCGGGGAGCCCCTGGGTGGCCACGCTGTGCCGGGCCCGGTCCTCTGGGCCTAATAAATACCAATCACAGTCAAGAGGGGGCCGCACCAGCTTGTGGGACCCGCCACAGCCGGCGCAGGGGGTGAGGGGCGTCTGGGCTACAGGTGCCTCTTCATGTGCAGCGCCAGGTGGTCCGAGCGCGAGAAGGCGCGGTCGCACAGGTGGCACTGGAATGGCCGGTGGCCCGTGTGCTTGCGATAGTGCCGCGTAAGCTCATCAGAGCGCGCGAACTTCCAGCCGCAGCCGTCCCAGTTGCAGTGGTAAGGTTTCTCGCCTGCGAGGAGGGGGCAGGGCGTGCCTCAGTTTCCTGCTTCTGTCCCCGGGCGTTCGCCCACACCCAGATAGTGGCTACTCTGGTGCCCAGAAGTACGCCCCCAATGTTTTGAGCCCCTGGAGTTCCTAGGCAGGAGCCCCCCACTCTCCAACCTTGTAAGCCTCACCCCTAGAGTCCTAACACGCCCCCTCCTCAACATTCTGAGCCATGCCCCCACGGGTCCTCAGCCTGGTCCCCAGGGGTGCTAAGAGCACACTTCTACCCCCACCTCCTGAGCCACACTCCCAGTGGGTCCTCAGTCTTGCCCCCAGGGAGATCCCCAAAAGGCTGCTACCCCACCTCCTGAGCCATGACCCCAGGGGCGTCCTCAGAGGGCCCCTACCCTCGCCTCTTGAGCCACACCCCCAGGGATCCTCAGCTTCGCCCCCCAGGGGGCCCTTGACCAGCCCCTACCCCCATCTCTTGAACCACACTCCTAGGGGTCCTCAGTCTCGCCCCCAGGGGGTCCCCAATGGGCTCCTACCCCACCTCGTGAGCCACACTCCCGGGAGGGTCTCCAGCATGCCCCCACCCTCATCTCCTGAGCCACGCCCCCGGGGTCATCAGCCTTGCCCCCAGGGGATCCTCAACCAGGCCCTACCTCCACCTCCTGAGCCCCCAGGGGGTGCCCAGCGCGCCCCACCTGTATGCGTGCGCAGGTGTGCCTTGAGGTGCGAGCTCTTGGTGTAGGTCTTGCCGCAGCCGGCATAGCTGCAGGTATGCGTGGCTGTGCGCTTGCGGGGCCAGGAGCGGCGGCCGCGCTTGGGCTTGGCCTCCAACAGCTCCAGCGGCGAGGCGGGCGGCGTGAGCAGGCCACGGGCAGCTG
>NW_004444058.1:6719123-6727784 GCF_000243295.1 Trichechus manatus latirostris
GCCGGGCTCCGGGTAGTAGAAGGCGGGCGGCGGCGGCTGAGGAGGCTCCGGGGCAGCCTCGGCGCCCAGGCCGTCCAGCCCCATGGAAAGTATGAAGTCCAACACGCTATTGAGGTCGTCGTCGGCGCCACTCGTCTCGGGTTCCGCGCGCGGCCAACGCTGTGGGCGACAGGGCGACAGGCGCGGGCGTGAGCGCGCGGTGGACCCCTGGTCGCCATCGCTGCCGCCCCCCGCGCCCGCCATTCCTGCTTTCCCTGGTCCCACCATCCCTGCCCCTGCGGTCTCTGCCTTCTTCGCCGCCCGCTGCCCTGATGTCCCTGCAATCGCCGCCGCCTGCGTTCTACTCCCTGGCCGTCCCCAAGCTCGCTGGCCCCGCTGCCTCCGGGCCCCGCTGCCTCCCGCCTCCCGCGCCCGCTGTCCATGCCACCGGTGTTCTACGCCTCCCCGCCCCCGCCCCAATTTTCCTGCCGTTCCCACTGCATCCTGCGCTAGCTGTCTCCAGTCCCCGCGGTCCCTGCCTTCCTTGCCTCTCCCGGCACCCGCCGTCCCCAGTCCCCGCAGTCCCTTCCTTCCCCGCTGCTCACCGCGCCCGCTGTCCTCACAGCCTGCGTTCTACTGCCCCGCCTTCTATCGTCCGGATTTTCCTGCCGTCCCCGCCGCCCGCCTTCTATTGCCCCTCCATCTCCGGCGCCCGCGGTCGCTGCCGCCCGCATTCTACTGCCCTACTGCCTCCTGCGCCCGCTGTCCTTGCTGTACCCTGTGGTCCCTGCCTTCTCCGCTGCCTACCGTGCGCGCCACTTCTGCCCCCAGCTTTCTATTGCCCCCTGCGCCCGCCGCCCCGATGTCCCCGCCGCCCGCGTTCTACAGCCCGCGCCTGCAGCCCGGGCCGCCCCGGCTTCCCCGGCCACGCCCTCACCTCCTGCAGGCCGCGCTCGCGGCACGGGCTGGCGAACGTGGCGAAGGACGGCAGGATGGGCTCGCTCAGCGCCATGGCCCGGGAGGCGCGGGCGCGGACGCGGAGAAGCGAGCGGTGGCCGGGCGAATGGTTTGGGGCGCGGGCGGGACGGCTCTGCGGCCGCCGCGGGCCCGCCCAGTCTTATAGGCGCGCGCGCGCGGGAGGCCGGGCCACGGCGGCGGCGGCGGAAACGCGTCCCGGATGGGGACGAGCTCGGGGCGCAGCCTAAATTTAGCCGCAGTATATAAGCCGGCGGGCAGCAGCGGCCGGGCCGCTGCGGCCGCCCGGGCTCTGTGCTCTGCCGGCCAGGCCCCTCTAGCGCCGCCAGGCCGCGCCCCCTGCCGGCCCGCCCCCGTCGGTCTCCCCGGCTACGCCGTCAACATGCGCGCACAACAGCGGCGGGATGCCCAGGGATCCCTGGCTCCCGCCTGGTTGAGGCCAGGGAGAGCCGGGAGGGTACCCGAGACCCTGACGGCCACACGCGCCCCGCGGCCTCCTTATGCTCCTGCTGGCTTGGGAAACTGGGTGCTGTGACCTTGTGTGTGTGGGTCGGGGGAATGTCCCCGAGACCGCTGATGGTGGGGGGACGCCCCGCCCCCCAGGGCCCCTGATGATTGGAGAGATGACTCGAGTGGTTCCCGGGACCCCTGGTGGATGGAGAGGCTGAGCCCCTCGATCTCTGATTTCCAAAGGGAGGGGTGTTTCTGGGACCACTGATGAATGGGGTCCCCACTGCCTTCCAGTAATTCCCAGGACCCCTGGTGGATAGGGAGCCTGGGCTCTGCGACGCCTGGGAGGGGGATCCCTGGGACACCTGTTGGGGGAGAGACAGGACCTCACTGCCTGTGAGGGTGTCTCTAGGATCTCTGATGGTTGGGGAGATGGACCCGACGTCCCTCGAATGGTTCCTCGGACCCCCGATGGATGGGGAGATGGACTCCCCCCACTTCAAGACCCCTGATGGGTGGAGGGATTGGGCCTCCTCTTCTGAGGGGGATCCAGACCTGGAGGAAACTGATGGGGGACAGGGCCCCCGGTCTCTGAAAGGGAGGCCAGTGGCCCAGCCCCCTGACGCTTGTGCCCATTACCCTGTACAAAACCTACACGTTACCAACTAGAAACCTTTAGTTATTGCCTTGCATGAGTGAAGAGACTCAGAGGACAAGTAACAATCATTCCTCCACCACAGCCCCAGCACCAGGGGGACTCCCGGGTGGCTGCCCTGTACACACCACCTTCTTCCCTCCTTACCTCAGCCTGCTGGCCAGGGACTGTCACTCTCCTGCTGTGACTGTGTGGGGTACCATCTAGACACCTGGGACACAGCAGCCAACAGGATGGACCAAATGCTTACCCTCAGGGGTTTCCACTTTGTTGGGGGAGACAGAACAAACAAGACAATTAAGATGTATCCTGTGTTCCATGCGGTTTTCTTGGGTCCCTGGGTGGCACAATTTGTGCTGGAGTACTAACCTGAAGGTTGACTGTTTTAATCCACTCAGTGGTGCTGCTAAAGAAAGGTCTGGCAATCTACTTCTGCCAAGAAAACTCTATGGAGCCATTCTACTCTGTAACACATGGGGTTGCCATGAGTTCGAATCAATTTGGTGGCAACCGATTTTTTTGGTTTTGGAAACTTCCTGGAAGCAGATCACCAGGCCTTTCTTCCGTGGCACTGCTGGGTGGGTTAGAACTGCCAACCCTTCAGTTAGTAGTCGAACGTAAACTATTTGCACCACCCAGGGACCTGTGTTGCGATAGAGTTCAGAAAGAAAAATAAGGCAGGGAGGGAGATAGGAAGTGAGTGTATGTGTAGCGGGAGAGGTGGTGAAGTTTTGGCTCCAGAGCCTTATGGAGGAGGTAATGTTTGAGTCAAGACCTGCAGAAAGTAAGAAGGAGCCACGTGGGTATCAGAGGGAAAGCATCTCAAGGCAGTAACCTGGAGCTGGGATCAGATGTTGGTTTCTGGACTCCAGGGTCCACTGCTCTGGCCTGCAGGTGTCCTGGTTGCAGTCAGCTGCTGTCCCACACTCACGGTGAGGGGTGGAGCCAGTCCCTGCAAACTGATGTCATCGGACCAGAAAGGTTGGACTCATGGCCCCTTATGCAGATGACTCTGAGCCTCCACAAGGCCCAAGGCTAGGGGCACAGTGATGGCTCCAGGCTGGGGTCCTCACAGGATGAGATGAGGCCAGGAATAGCTCTTGGGGGTCTCCCCCAGGCCTCCCCTTCCTTCTCTGGCCACTTTGCCTTCTCTGGAGCCAGGAGGTGCCATGGACACCAGTTGGACCCCATAGTCAGGGCTGCTGGTGGAGATAGCACAACACAGGCTTCAAGGAACCCCAGGGGCCACACCTAGACCATCCTGTCTGGAAGGAGCCTCAGAGGGGCTCCACCTCTACTGTGAGTTAGCCAACTGTGTATTCAGCAAACACTTGCTGATAAGCCCTATTTGCCAGCGCTGGGGACCCAGAGGTGCCAAAGTGCCAGGCGCAGGCACTGAAGGTGGTGAGAATCCCCTCTGAAACCTTCTCACCAAGGCTGGGCTCCTGGAAGGCCACCACAAGTTTGGCCTTGGCCACTTATCTCTTGCTGTGTGACCTTGAGCAAGTGGTTTTGCCTCATCTGTAAAACAGTTGTTGTTAGCTGCCATTGAGTTGGCTCTGACTCATGGCAACCTCATACACAACAGAACAAAACAATGCCCAACCTTGTGTCATCCCCATGATTGGGTGTGGATTAGACTGTTGTGCTCCATAGGGATTTCACTGGTTGATTTCCAGAAACAGATCACCAGGACTTTCTTCCGAGGTGCTTCTGGGTAGATTTGAACCTCCAACCTTTTAGATAGCAGCTGCGTGTGTTAATCATTTGCCCCACCCAGGGACTCCATGCATATACATGTACATATACGTAGTTGTTGTTAGCTGTTGTCCAGTTGGCCCCTGACTTATGGCAACCCCATGCGTGACAGAACAAAATGCTGCCTGGTCCTGTGCCATCCCCATGATCGGTTGTGATCTATAAGGTTCTCATTGCCTGACTTCTGGAAGTAGAACACCAGGCCTTTCTTCCCAGGCTGTCTTAGTCTGGAAGCTCTGCTGAAACCTGTTCAGCATCGTAGCAACACGCAAGCCTCCACTGACAGATGGGTGATGGCTGTGCATGAGGTGCATTGACCGGGAATGGAACCTGGGTCTTCCACATGGAAAGCGAGAATTCTACCGCTAAACCACCACTTCCCCATGAGGAAAAGGGTAGTTTCCTCTCCTTCTTTTGAAGTGTCACTGGTTAGTTCCTGAAGGGTAGGGACCAGCTCTATGTCTGTGACCCTGTACCCTCCTCATACTCTCATTTTCATTTCTTTCCCATGGCTCTTCCACCTCTCCCAACAACCCAACATTAATAGTCTGGGTCAAGGAGGCGAGTAATTTACCCCTAATCCACATTGATATTAATTGATTTCATTCAGGTTCAGCAGAGAAACAGTGCTGTGATTGATTGGTGATGTCTGTCATAGGCAGAGGAATGGATAAGTGGGACATATGAAGCTTCCCATTTACTATCTCAGCACTGGGCTGTGTTTAAGGTCTCAGGAAACTTGTAAATCAAAAGTTTTTAGTCAGAGCAACTGACTAGACAGTGAGTCCTTTCACTATGATGAATTCAGCAACAAATAAATATTAAGAACCGTCTCTTCTGGTGGGCTTAGAGTGGAAACTAAAGATGTAGACAGCCTGTTTCTGCTCATAGAGAGCTTACAATCTCCTTTCACTGCATCCTGGCCATTTCTGTTGTTAGCTGCCGTTGAGCTGGCTCACACTCATAGCAACCTTATGTATAACAACATAACATTGCCTGGTCCCGCAGCATCCTCAGTTGTTGCTATGTCTGAACCTACTGCGAGCTACAGCTGCTAACCAAAAGGTTGGCAGTTCGAATACACTAGCTGCTCCTTGGAAATTCTATGGGGCGGTTCTACTCTGTCCTATAGGCTCACTATGAGTCGGAATGGACTCCCCGGAACGGGTTTGGTTTTTTTTGGTTGAACCCATTATTGCAATCGCTGTGTCAATCCATCTTATGGAGGGTCTTCCTCTTTTCCGCTGACCATCTGTTTTATGAAGCATTTCTAGTATCCTTTAATTTTTTTTTTCTTCCCTAGATGTCTTCTAGAATCTAGCCCTCCTCTCCCCTTAGCAACCAGCCGCTGGGGGCTGGTACAGCGATTGTGTGCACTTCCTTGGCCCTGCCCCTAAGAGCAAGCACTCAGGAATCCGGCAGAAAACACGTCATGTCAAATACAGCTGAGTTTTCAAGACAAGTTCTGCACACTCTGGAGGAATTAGAGTCATCACCACATTACAGCAACACTGAGCGATGACTCCCAGCCGCCTCGGCCCGGTGTTTCTGCTTAAGTTTGCGCAAGAGTTTCACAACATGTTGTCGGAGTTGGCTCTCGTGTCGAAAAGATGTGCGTTTCTCGAGGAGGCACAAGGAGGCACAAGGACGCCCCTGCGAGTCAGCTTCTTATCATGGGCCACCACTTGTCACCGAGGCAACTCCTTCCCGTTCCCCTCACTGTCTCTGGGGTTTCCTTACTGCTCTATGAACAGTTAAATAGCGGGTGTGTGGGCAGGTGCGGGATTTTATTTGGTGGATGGCGGATGGACTTCTTCGAGAACCCCTCACCCGCTCCTCACTAGCCAGGCAACACCTGCTGGGGGGGAGGGAGCAACATTTATTAAGCACCAGGGGTCAGACCTCACCTCGGTTAATGGGAGGTTCAGCAGGTTGATAAGGATGGGAGGGGGCGGTGGGGGGGTGGAGGGGATGCTCAGCTGGGGGAGCTGGGGCATGGGCAGGAATTGAACCGCGGTCTCCTACGTGGAAGGTGAGAATGCTACCACTAAACCACCACTGCCCTGGTCAAGTAAGTGGTGATTTTCTTTCCTTCTTGCTGCTGGATGACCTTGAGTGGATAGCCTTGAGTGAATGATCTTCCCGTTTTGAGCCTCAGACATTCTTCCATCAGAGGGGCTGACGATCTACTTCTGAAAAATCAGCTACTGAAAACTCTATGGAGCACAGTTCTCTGACCCACATGTGGTCACCAGAGTCGGAGTCAACTGGGCAGCAAAGGTTTTTTTTTTTTTTTAACTTGGTCTGGGGAGGGGACCAGGTAGGAAGGACCTTTTGAACAGAGACTTGCAGGCGGAGGGGTCTTGTTCAGGAGAGAGATGGAACTGAAGACATTCTTTAGGTCTGTGGTTTGGATATCATTAGGGGTGCTTCACGTACCTGGTCATAAAGGTACAGTTTATTATTAGTAAAGACCCACTGGAGAGATTTTTTTTTTTTTTTTAAACTGGAGTTTTTTTTTTGTTACCTGTTAGCTGTGACGCTTAGGCCAGTAGTTGCATTTTTGGGTTTTGTTTTGTTTTAACAGATTCATTGAGGTATAATTTACATACCGTGAATCTCATGTGTGCAATTCAATGATTTTTTTTTTTTTTTTTAGTGAATTCATAGAGTCGTGCAACCATAACCACAATCCCACTTTAGAACATTTTCATCACCCCGAAAAGATCCCTCCTGCCCCTTGGCAATCAATCCCTGCTCCGACCCCCAGCCCCAGGTGCCACTGATCTTTCTGAGTCTGTGTTATTGTTAGCTGCTGTCAAGTGGGCTCCAACTCATGGTGACCCCATGCACAACGGAATGAAACATTGCCCAGTCCTGCTCCATCTGAATGATCATTGATATGCTTGAGTCCATTTTTGTGGCTATTGTGTCAATCCATCTCATTGAGGATTTCTCTTGGTTTTTTTGCTGCCCCTCTACGTTACCAAACATGATGTCCTTTCTAGCGATTGGTCTATTACAGTTGCTGTCAAGTCAGCTCTGACTCATGGTGACTCCATGTGTGTCAGAGTAGAACTATGCTCCACAGAGTTTTCAATGGCTAATTTTTTGGAAGTAGATCACCAAGACTTACTTTCAAGGCGCCTCTGGGTGAACTCGAGCTTCCAACCTTTCGGTTAGCAGCCTAGTGCATTCACCATTTGCACCACCCAGGGACGCTGGATTGGCCTGTGGATTCGCCTTTTCTGGACATTTCACGTAAATGGAATCAAACAGTATGTGGTCTTGTGCATCTGGCTTCTTCCCTCACGTGATATGTTTGAGATTCAGTCGTGTTGCTGTGTATATCAGTGATTCTCTCCTTTCATTGTTGGGATGGACCACAGCCTGTTCATCTGTTCCCTCCATGATGGACAATTTTCACCGTGAGTGTCCTGGCAGCCCACCCCACGTTGGCCCTGAGCTCATCCCTCTGGGCAGCAAACAGTCAGACCTGTTGGCCTCCCTGGCATGCCCTGCCAGGCGGAGGAGGCTGGCGTCCTGCCCTCTCTGCTGGCCCATGTGTCCTTGTGCTCATGTGCTGGACAAGTGATGCTTCTGACTTGGTGGGGAGAAGAGCAGTGGCCCCAGGGCCTTGGCCCAGCAGCCAGAGTTTGAGCCCCATGAGACCGGGGACCCTTGGCCTCTCCCTGGAAGCCAGCACCATTCCCTTGACGTGCCTCCTACCTTCAGGGAAGGTTGAATCCTTGTTCCTACAGATAACAAGCTGCACAAAGCCACCCCCTCCCCGGGGAGCATCGCCTCTGCTCACACCACTCGCTGTGTTTTTGTTGGCAGGTGGAGGAGCTGACCCCATTTTGAATCCTGATTCTGCACCTTCCTGGAGAATGGCCTTGAGCATGTTGCTCAACCCCACTGCAGCACCCTTCCCTTCAAAGGTAATAGAGTGGAACATCATAATGACGTTATTATATCATTATATACTCATTTATACATTTTCATAATGATGAGGCTGCCGAGAGGTTAAACTTGATTTGCTAGCTCTAAATTACTCAACAACCTTCTCTACCGTTGTTCACCTTGTACATCTTTTGTGGCTGGGTATTTCCAGGTGCCTGGAAAAATTTCTTTTGAGAACGAAGGTGTGTAAATATGTTTCGGATCAAATTTTTTTTTTTTTTACTTTGCAATATTTTTTATTGAGATATAACTCACATAACAGAATTCACCATTTTTAAGTGTACAATTCAGTGGCATTTAATCCATTCATCATGTTGTACAACCACCACATCTGTCTAGTTCCAGAACATTCTCTTCACCCCAAAGGAGACCCTGTACTCATTAGCAGTCAGTCCCCATTCCTCCCCCTCAGCCCTTGGCAACCACTAATCTACTTTCTGTCTCTTATGGATTTGCCTGTTCTGGATGTTTCATTAATGGAATCATACACGATGTGGCCTTTTGTGTCTGACTTCTGTCACTCAGCATGTGTTTCAGGGTCACCCATGTCGTAGCATGTATCAGGACTTTGCTTCTTTTTATGGCTGAGTAATATTCCATTGTATGGATGGAGTACATTGTGTTAATCCACTCATATTGACGGACACTTGGGTTGTGTCCACCCTTTGGCTACTGGGAATAGTGCTGCAATGAACTTTGGTGTACAAGTGTCGGAGTCTCTGTTTTCAGTTCTCTTGGGTAGATACCTGGGAACAGAATTGCTGGGTCATATGGTAATTCTACATTTAACTTTTTGAGGAACTGCCAAATGGGATCCATTTCAAAAGCTCAGCTATGCTGGAGAGAGTGCTGGGGTCTTCTAGATATGTTTGTACCTCCCC
>NW_004444058.1:6731066-6737724 GCF_000243295.1 Trichechus manatus latirostris
ATTGTATATACCATGGACTGCCAGGAGAACACACAAATCTGTCTTGGAAGAAGTACAGCAGAATGCCCCTTAGAAACGAGGATGGCAAGACTTCATCTCATGTACATTGGACATGTTCTCAGGACGGACCAGTCCCTGGAGAAGGACATCATGCTTGGTAAAGTAAAGGATCAGAGAAAAAGGAGACCCTCGACGAGATGGGTTAACGCAGTGGCTGCAACAATGGGCTCATAGCAATGATTGTGAGGATGGTGCAGGACAGGTCAGTGTTTCATTCTGTTGTATATAAAGTTGCTCTAAGTTGGAACAGACTAAATGGCACCTAACAGCAACAACAACAACAATCTTTATAGAAGCAGAATGCCAGATATTTCTTCCCCTGTGACACTGGGTGGGTCCAAACTGTCAACTTTTTGATTGGTAGCCTAGAGCAAACCATGTGTGCCACCCAGGAACCTGAATTTAGTGGGAAGGTAGAAAAATCTTAAAGAAAGACAGGCTGTAATGGGAAAAAAAAAGTGTTGAAGAGCAAAGATGTCAGCTTGAAGACCAAGGTGCGCCTGACCCAAGCCATGGTATTTTCAATCATATCATATACACGTGAAAGTTGGACAATGAATAAGGAAGACGAAGAAGAATTGACCCCTTGGAATTGTGGTGTTGGCGACGAATATTGAGTATACCATGGACTGTCAAAAGAAAGAACAGGTCTGTCTTAGAAGAACTACAACCAGAATGTTCCTTAGAAGCAAGGATGGCGAGACTATGTCTTACATACTTTGGACATGTTGTCAGGAGGGATCAGTCCCTGGAGAAGGACATCATGCTTGGTAAAGTAGAGGATCAGTGGAAAACAGGAAGACCCTCAACAAGATGGATTGACACAGTGGCTGCAACAATGGGCTCAAGCATAATGATTGTGAGGATGGTGCAGGATCAGGCAGTGTTTCGTTCTGTAGTACATAGGGTCACTGAGTCAGAACCGACTCCACGGCACCTAACAACAACGACAACGATGGAAAAAGTATCCCCTTGGGAAGGACAGTGACGTGCTGGTGGTTCAATGGTAGAATTCTCTCCTTCCATGCAGGAGACCCGGGTTAGATTCCTGGTCAATGGACCTTGTGCGCAGCCACCACCCATCCATCTGTGGAGGCTTGCATGTTGCTATGATGCTGAACAGGTTTCAGAAGAGCTTCTAGAATAAGATGGACTAGGAAGACAGGCCTGGTGATTAATTTCTGAAAAGCAGGCAATGAAAACCCTATGGGTCATAATGGTTGGATCTGCAGCCAGTTGTGGAGATGACACAGGACTGGGCAGTGGTTTGTCCCATTGTACATGGGTCGCCATGAGTCGAGGCCGACTCCATGGCAACTAGCAACAGAGAAGGAGAGAGGTGGTCAGAAAGTTCACATCCACTGCTGCTCCCACAGTGTCGTGGGATGGATTATTTCCCCCCAAAAGTTCTGTTCACATGCTAATCCCAGTACCTGTGAGTATGACCTTACTTGGAAATAGGGTTTTTTCACATGTGGTCAACTTGAGGGTCTTGGGATGAGATCATCCTGCGTTTAGGGTGGGCCCTAATCCCATCTGAGTGATGTCCTTATAAAGCAGGAGAAGAGAGACACACACACAGAGAAGACAGCCGTGTGACCACGAAGGCAGAGATTGGAATGCAATCCCAGGAACTGTAAGCCCAGGAGCGCCTGATGCCACCAGAAGCTGGAAGAGACCAGGAAGGATCCTCCCCTAAAGCCTCCAGAGGGAGTGTGGCTCTGCCGACCCCTTGATTTCAGATTTCTGGCCTCGAGGACTGTGAGAAAATAGATGTCTCTTGTTTTAAGCCTCCCAGTGTGTGGTACTTCATTATGACAGACCTAGGTGGCTCAGACACACAGACAAGTGTTGGCTGGCAGGGGGAGCAGGGGTCTCTGACTGTGCTGGGTCCAGGGCTGGGCATGAGAGGACGCAGGGTGTGTGCCGCACCCACAAACAGCCGGGGCAGAACGAAATAAATGTGTGAAAGAGAGGCAATTATCATCATTACCATCATCATCATCATCATCATTATTATTAAGTCATGTCAGCATCTGTAAAGAGGGGAGCTTGTTAACCCCCTCCTCACCAACCCCTCCTCTCTCCTCTATTCCCTACCCCAGTTCATTGAGCCCCCTCCAGCCAGACACCTAATCCAGACATCTGCCACTGACTCGGAATCCCACCCCACATGCATCGGGGACCCAGGTCCCGCCCCTTCTACTGCCTGCGTTAAGAGTCACCAGATTTAGTAAATAAAACCGAGGACACTCAGTTAAATGAGACTTTCAGATAAATAAGGAATGATTTTTTTTTAGTATAAATACGTTCCAAATAGTGCATGGGATTTCTTTTTTTTTTTATTTAGTGTAAGTATATCCCAGGCACTATTTGAAACACAGCAGCATAGCTTCTAACCTCACTGCAGCACGCACGCCACCGCAGTGCAACAGACTGACAGACGGGCAATGACTTCTTAAATTAGAGGGTTTTTTTGTTGATTTAAAATAAATCTTTTCATCTTGAAATAACTTGGGATTTGCAGAAAGATTGTAAAGATGCAACAGAGTGTTTCCGAATACGCTTTACCCAGCTTCCCCCAAGGTTAACATCTCACCCAACCACAGAAGCTAAGAAACTAACGCTGATACAAGACTATTAATTGAACTGTCCGGTCCTTGAAGCCACGTGTAAGGCAACGGGCCAGATCCCAGAGTGCACCCCCTTCGTGGTGCCCCTCAGGTTCCAAAGAGAGTGTTGGAGGGGCCGGAAGATGGATTTAAAATTTTTTAAAATTTAATTGTGGAGTCCCTGGGTGATGCAAACAGTTAACATGCTTGGCTGCTCACCAGAAGGTTGGAGGTTTGAGCCCATCCAGGGGTGCCTTGGAAGAAAGGCTTGGTGATCTACTTCCAAAAAAATCAGCCACTGAAAACCATATGGAGTGCAGTTCTACCCTGACACCCTTGGGGTCACCATGAGTCAGGGTCGACTTGATGGCAATAGTTAGTAGCTATCTATATGTAACAAAGCATTTGCCATTTTAACATTCTTCATGGGTATAGTTCGCTGACATTAATTAGCTCATCATGGTGTTCACCCATCACTCTTACCTATTTCCAAATTTTTCTATTGGAGTGGGGGAGAATGGATGGAGAAGGGCCTGGCCACCTGCCGAGCCTGGACCCAGGTAACAGGTTGTCTTACCCTCCCCACGTGAAAGCTTCACGACCTCAAATGAGCAGTAACTCTGAGAGAGGCTGACACCCCTGGTGGGCTCGCCTGGAGTGTGTTTCTCTAACCTGTAGCTTAAAGAACACCAACCGGGTCATTTGAATGCACAGAGTTCATTTAATCCACACAACATCTCTGCAAGGTTTTCTGCCCCATCCTCAAAGGAGAATGAAGGCTCAGAGAGGGCAAGGTACCTACCGAAGCAATTGGAGTCTGTCTGCACTGCCAGCACCCCTCCCTGCTGGGAGAGGAAGACTCTGTGGTTAGATTTCAGTCCCAGAATATATTCGCAGAAGGCGGGAGTGAGAACTAGGGTACGGGGGCCCCTAAGCAGCGTTTCCCAACTTGCACAACGTTGGCATTTGGTTCCGTATCGTTCTCTTCTGGTGGGGCCGCCCTCTGCAATGCAGGGTGTTGAGCAGCATCCCTGGTCTCCACCCAGTCGATGCCTCTAGTGCCCCTCCCCCGGCTGTGACAACCAAAAATGTCTCCAGAGATCGCTAAGTGTCCCTAGAGGGCAAAAACACACCTGGTTGGGAACTACTGGAATAGACAGACAGACAGGTTATCTCATGATAAGGTGGATTTCCTTAGGCTCAGCACTACTGACATTTGGTTCTCGATCATTCTCTGTGGTGGGGCCATCCTGTGCACTGTAGGGTGTTGAGCAGCTTACCTGGCCTCCATCCACCCGATGCCAATAGCATTCCCCCCACCCCAGTTGTGACAATCACAAAAGTTGCCTGACATTGCCAAGTGTCCCCTGGGTCAGAAGGCCACTGGAATAGATAGATAGATAGATAGATGGATGATAGGTAGGTAGATGATAGGCAGATAGGTAAATAGATAGATATAGCTGGATAGAGAGATAGACAGATAGATAGGTATGTAGATGATAGGTAGATAGATAGACAGGGTCTCTGAAGACAGAATTTCTCCAACCTCTGCACCGCTGACATCTGGTTCTGGATCACTCTCTAGTGAGGCCGTTCTGTGCACTGTAGGATGTTAAGCAGATCCTTGGCCTCTACCCATTAGATGCCAGCAGTGTGCCCTCTCCCAGTTGTGACTACCAAAACTGTCCCCAGACATTGTCCTGTGTCCCTGACTGAGATCTGCTGCCTAAATGAGGAGGTGAGGCCACTGTTCAGAGCTGTATTTGCATTTCCAGAAAATTCCTGCCTCCTGGGCCTCCGGGTCCTGCTGGGCGGCTAGGCCTCCCAACCCTAGGAAGGAAACCTCCCTCCACATCACTGACTTAGCCATGGAATACATTGGACACTCGCAGTTTAATGTAATTGTTTGATGTTTTAGTCACACTATCCCAATCATTTTCCTGAAAATATTTTGAAGTCACTTTACTGTGGCAGTATTGGTGTATACATTGTACCCTTGTTGTACCTGTTGTTAGTCGCTGTTGAGTCAATTCTGACTCACAGTGACCCCATGTGTGCAGAGTAGAACTGCTCTATAGGATTTTCAAAGCTGTGACCTTTTGGAAGCAGATCTCCAGGTCTGTCTTTTGAGGTGCCTCTGGGAGGGTTGGAACTGCCAACTTTTTGGCTGGTAGTTGGGCGCTTAACTGTTTGCACCACCCAGGGACTCGAGAAACTTGAAATTTAGTGAGAAGAGTTCGAGCCCTTGCACCGGCGAGGCCTTGCATCCAGCGAGCTGGCTGTTCACCCCAAACAGTGACTCTGAACTGCCAAGGGTGTCACATGCTGACTGGGCGGAGCAAGAGGACTCAAGAGGCGTGTCCACCCTCCCAGCCCTCGCTAGAGTCAAGGCCTAATTCACAGTGCACATCACACCTGTTCCCTCATCCCCGTGGTTCTCCTCATGCCATCGGCCAGACCGTATGAGTGTCCAGTGGGTGCTAGGGGCCCCATTCAGCCCGTGTGAGTATCCATCTGGAGTGAAAAGGGGTATTTTAAACGAACAAAAAATATCACCCCCATGAATATGCAAGCTATACATTTGTATCCCGAAAATCACATAGCAATGAAATATATAAAGCCAAAACAGTTACAAATACATGGAGAAATACTCAAGATCACAATCATAATAAAACGCGTTAACAGACCTCTTAGAAGATCACAAGTCAAATAGATAAAGATAAACAAGGACATAAGACCAAAACCAAAATCCATCTGCCGTGGAGTCAACCCTGACTCATGGCGACCCTGTGTGAGTAGAACTGTGGTCCATAAGATTTTCAATGGCCGATTTTTTGGAAGTAGATTGCCAGGCCTTTCTTCCAAGGTTCTTTTGGGTGGTCTCGAACCTCTAACCTTTTGTTTAACAGCTGAGTGCTTTCACTCTTTGCACCACCAAGGCCCTCTTAAATAAGGATATGTTGTTTTTGTTGTTAGATGCTGTTAGGTCTTTCTCCTAGAGAGCCATTGGGTGGGTTCGAACGGCCAACTTTTCGGTTAACAGCCAAGTGCTTAACCATTTTACCACCAGGACTCCTGAAATAAGGGTATAGAGGATGAAAACAACATCAACATCCTGAATTTTCTAGAAAGACTACCTCTGTAGAATTGCACCCTGATTTTATTTTTTTAAAGTGGCTGAAAACAACACAGTTTTATCATTTCACAGTTTCTGTGGGTCAGGAGTCCAGCTCAGTGTGGCTGGCTCCTCTGCTCAGGGTCTCACCAAACTGACACCAAGGTGGTAGTTGAGCTATGTCCTCATCTGAGGCTCCGGGTCCTCTTCCAAGCTCGCTGGTTGTTGTCAGAATCCAGTTCTTTAGTAGGACCAAGGCCCTCCACTTCTGCAGGTGTCTGCCACGTGGCCTTCCCACTTGCTTCTTTAAGATCCACAGGAAAGCATTTTCCTGCTGCTTCAAGTCTCTGACTTCTAGGCCCTCTTTTAAAGGGCCCACCTCGTTAGATCAAGCCCACCTAGGATATGATGAGTGTCTCCCTGCTGCTTCAAACCTCTGACTTCTATGCCCTCTTTTATTGTAGTGCTTTTAGTGAAAGTTTACAATTCAAGTTAGTCTCTCATACAAAAATTTATACATACATTGTTATGTGACCCTAGTTGCTTTCCCTATACTGTGATAGCACACGTCTCCTTTCCACCCCTGATTTCCCGTTCAACCAGCTACTGACCCTCTCTGCCTTCTCATCTCACCTCTGGACAGAGCTACCCATTTAGTCTCATGTATCTACTTGAGCTAAGAAGCACACTCTTCACGATTATCATTTTATGTCCCATAGTCCAGTCTAATCTTTGTCTGAAGAGCTGGCCTCGGGAATGGTTTTAGTTTTGGGCTAACAGAGAGTACAAGGGTCATGTCTTCTGGGGTCCCTCTGGTCTCAATCAAACCATTAAGTCTGGTCTTCTTACTAGAATTTGAGTTCTGCACCCC
>NW_004444058.1:6737900-6859228 GCF_000243295.1 Trichechus manatus latirostris
GCTTTTAAGACCCCAGACGCCACTCACCAAAGTAGGATGCAGAACATTTTCTTAATAAACTTTGTTATGCCAATTGACCTAGATGTCCCCTGAAACCAAGATCCCCAAGACCCCTTCTAGGCCCTCTTTTAAAGGGCCTGCCTAATTAGGCCAGGCTCACCCAGGATATTATGAGCATATCCCTGCTGCTTTGAGTCTCTGACCTCTATGCCCTCTTTCCAAGGGCCTGTCTGATTAGTTCAGGCCCACCCAGCATACTCTTTCTTCTGATGAACTAAAAATCAAAGGATTTGGAACCCTAATTACATCTGCAAACTCCTTTCACCTTTGCCATGTAACGTAACCTAATCCAGGCCCTGCCCCTGCTCAAGGGATTATACAGGTCATGTGTACCAGGAGACAGGCCCAAGAGCCCCCACCTTATCCCCTGCTTTTACCCCTGGGCGGTTTTATGCAGAGATGAAAGCATCACTTGGGTTCCCAGTGGGTGGAGTTGGGGGAGAGGAGGGGTCTGTGGCTCTATTTTCCCTGGGTTTTAATTATCTGGTGCCACTGTAACAGAAATACTACAAGTGGTGGCTTTAAAAAACAGAAGTTTATTTTCTCACAGTTCAGGAGGCTAGAAGTATGAATTCAGGGCGTAGGCTCTAGGGGAAGGTTCTCTCTCTATCGCCTCTGGGGGAAAGTCCTCGTCTCAGCTCCTCTAGTGTTCGTCTCAGCTTTCCCCGGTTCCTTGGTGGTCTCCATGTGGCATCTATTTCCCCCCATTTGTGCTTGCTTGCTTCTGTGCCTAATCTGCTCTTTTCAAAAATTAATTAATTATTGGTGAAAATATATACAGCAAAAGAGATACCATTTCAGCAATTTCTACATGTGTAATTCCGTGGCTTTGATTCTATTCTTCAAGTTGTGCAACCATTCTCGCTTTCCTTTTCTAAATCATTCTACCATTAACATAAACTTACTGCCTCCTAAGCTTCTCATTTAGCCTTTGGAGTTGCTATTGTCAGTTTGACCCCATGTAGATGATTCTTTAAAACAATACAATGCTCAAGGCAGACATACTTTACTAGTTAAGCTAAACTATTGTTTGGTTCAAAAAAGACTTCAGAGGATGTTGTTGTTAGGTGCCATCCAGTTGGTTCCGGCTCATAGCGACCCTATGCACAACAGAATATAACACTGCCCGGTCCTGTGCCATCCTCACAATCATTGTTATGCTTGAGCCCATGGTTGCAGCCACTGTGCCAATCCATCTCGTTGAGGGTCTTCCTCTTTTTTGCTGACCTCTACTATACCAAGCATGATGTCCTTCTCCAGGGACTGGTCCCTCCTGATAACATGTCCAAAGTATGTGAGACAAAGTCTCACTATCCTTGCTTTTAAGAAGCATTCTGACTGTACTTCTTCCAACATAGATTTGTGTGTTCTTCTGGCAGTCCATAGTATATTCGATATTCTTCGCCAACAGCACAATTCAAAGGCATCAATTCCTTGGTCTTCCTTATTCATTGTCCAGCTTTCGCATGCATACGGAGACAATTGAAAATAATCACAGCTTGGGTCAGGCACACCTTAGTCCTTAAAGTGACATCTTTGCTTTTTAACACTTTAAAGAGCTCTGTCTTTTGCAGCAGATATGCCCAATGTATGTACTATGTCGTTTGATTTCTTGACTGCTGCTTCCATGGGCATTGGCTGTGGATCCAAGTAAAATGAAATCCTTGATAGTGTCAATATTTTCTCAGTTTATCATGATGCGGCTTATTGGTCCAGTTGTGAGGATTTTTGTTTTCTTTATGTTGAGGTGTAATCCATACTAAAGGTTGTAGAATCAAAGCTTCAGGGGATAGTTTTGGTTAAATGTTTAAAGATTATCTCAGGGCAATAGTTTCCAGGGATCATCCTGCTTCAATGGCTCCAGAAAGTCTGGATTCTATATATCTCAAAGGTGATTAGATTTAAGGCACACCTACACGGATGTGGCCTCATTAACATAACAAGGAAAACCTTCTCAAATGGAATCGTATCCACAGGTATAGGGATTAGAATTCCAACTCATATTTTGGGGGGACACATTTAATCCATCAGGGACACAGTACCCCGTTCTCTGGGTAAAGACAGCATGTACTGAGGCAGTGAAAATGCTTGTCCTCCAAGCTGAACACCATAAACCCCCAGTGAGCAAAGTACCCAAGGCAAGATGCAGGGCCACGTTTGTGCAGAAAGCTTTCTGTCTCCAAGCACACTCTCCAAGCCACCACCATTCACGTTCAGGGACTTTCACTTTCTGGGACTTTCGAAGGTAATGTGGCTATTATGAATTGAATTGTGCCCCCCCAAAAATATGTGTTGTAAATCCTGACCCATTATCTGTGGATGTACCCATGTACCCAATGGGAATAGGATTTTCTTTGTTCAAATAATGAGGCCATATCAGTGTAGGGTGTGTTTTAAGCCAATCACTTTTGAATTATAAAGAGCAGGCCGGGCACAGAAGGAGGCAGACCCGGGGGCAGACCGACACTGTGTGAAGATGAGGGAGGCAGACCAGTCTAGAAGCCCAGGAACTCCAAGCTGGCGGGCTAGAGAAGCTGAGACAGGGACCTTCCCCCAGAGAGAGAGCCTTCCCCAAGAACCAGCGCCCTGAGTTCGCACTTCTAGCCTGCCGAACTGTGAGAGAATAAATTTCTGTTTTTAAAGCCACCCGCTTGTGGCTTTCTCTTACAGCAGCTCTCAGAAACGGAAGACACTGGCTGTTAGCTTTTCATCCTCATCAGGCCGAAGAGGCCACTGGGAAAGGTTTTTCCGAGGGGCTGGCTAGGCCAGTCCGAGGACTGCAGCCCTGTGACTCACGCGTCCCGGAGGCAGCAGGGCCAGGTACGAAGGGTGCGGGCTGGCAGCTCTCAGACACACCTTGTCCTGTTGAGCAATGAGTCCCCAGGGAAGCCGCAGGGACATGGCCACCTCTGAGGGGCCGCCCTAGAGGCCCCCCCCACAGGCTTGTCATCTCCTTCAGGGACGAATCTGGGTGCTGAGTTATGTGGTGTGCTTGAGATGAGTTTGGGGACCTTGGGCAAGTGAGGCTTAGTGGGGTGCTGGGAGGGGTGGGGGCAAAGTCTGGAAAGCGTCTGGTGCATATAGAGTGCTCGCTCTCATTGTTCTTGCTTTCAGTTCTTTGAGTCTATGCTTAGGAGTGGAATTGCTGAGTCATATGGTAATTCTAGGAGTCCCTGGGTGACACAAATGGTTAATCACCCCACTACTATTCAGAAGGTTGGCAGTTAGAACCCACCCAGAGGCACATCAGAAGAAAGACCTGGTGATCTGCTTCCAAAAGATCATAGCCATTGAAAACCCTGTGGAGCACAGTTCTGCTCTGCACACATGGGGCTGCCATGAGTTGGAACTGATGGCACCTAACAACAACAACAGCCAATGACAGTTCTATGCTTTAACTTTTTGAAGAACCACCAATCAGTTTTCTACAGTGGCTGCACCATTTTACACTGGATGAGGGTTCCAATTTCTCCACATCCTTGTTTTCTAGCTTTTTCAAAAATCTTTTTCATAGCCATCCTAGGAGGGGTGAAATGATATCTCATTGTGTGTGTTTTCTAAATGTGGTAAATATACATGTAACAAACCATTTGCCATTTCAACCGTTTTTATATGTGCATTCAGTGACATTGATTACGTTCATCGGGTTGTGCAACCATCACCACTGTTTCCAGAATTTTCCATCCCCCTTAACAGAAGCTCAGCGTCCCTTAAGCAATGAATTTCCTTTGCCCGCTCCCTTCCACCTGCCCCTTGAAACCACTAATAAACTTTGGCCTCTATACACTTGCCTATTCTAGATATTTCATATAAGTGGGATTATATAATATTTGTCCTTTTATAACAGACTTATTTCATTCAGCATAACGTTTTCAAGGTTCATCCATGTTGTAGCACGTATCAGGACTTCATTTCTCTTTATGGCTGAATAATAGTCCATTGAATGGATGGACCACATTGTGTTTATCCATCATCGGTTGATGGACACTTGGGTTGTTTCCATCTTTCTGGCTATTGCGAATAGTGCTGCAGTGAACATTACTGTTCTCTTTGTGTTCCTGCTTTCAATTCTTTTGGGTCTATACCTAGGAGTGGAATTGCTGGGCCATATGGTCGTTCTAGGGGCCCTGGTGGCGCAACTGAAAGATTGGCAGTGCGAACCTACCGAATGGCACATGGGGAGAAAAACCTAGCAATCTGTTCCCGTAAAGATTATAGCCTAGAAAAACCCAACGGAGCAGTTCTTCTCTGGGTTCCCTGTGAGTTGAAATGGACTGGACAGTACCTAACAACAACGTGGTAATTTTATGTTTAACTTTTTAAGGAACCACCAGACTGTTTTCCTCGGCGGATGCCATTTTACATTCCCACAAGCAATGGATGAGCGTTCCAATTTCTCCATAACCTTGTCAACACCTGTTGTTTTCTGAGTTTTTTTTTTTTTTTTTTTTGTGATCATAGCCATCTTAGTGAGGGTGAGGTTGCGCCATCTCATTGTGGTTTTGATTTGCATTTCCCTGGTGACTAATGCCTCCACCCTTCTGTCAGTGTATCGTACTGTGGTGGCTTGCATGTTGCTACTATGCTGGAAGCTATGCCACCTGTATTTCACATACCAACAAGATCACCCTTGGTGGACAGGTTTCAGCAGAGCTTCTTGACTAAGACTAGGAAGAAAGGCCTGGTGATTTACTTCAGAAATTAGCCTATGAAAATCTTATGGATCACAACAGAACCTTGACCAACTTGCTTGTTTTGGACATGTCATCAGGAGGGATCAATCACTGGAGGAGAACAACGTGTCTGGTGAAGTAGAGGGCCAGGAGGGCATGTGAGATGGACTGACACAATAGTCACAAGGATGGACTTGAAAATACTGGTGATCGTGAGGATGACACAGAACCGAGCAACGTTTTGTTCTGTTGTACGTGGGGTCTCCATGAGTTGGAGCTGACTCAACGGCATCTATCTATGTAAAAAAAAATACATATATGTACATATATATAAAATTCTGAGAGTAGAAACTACTAAATTGTTAAGTTGAGGGGAAAAAAAGCCAAACTATTACATTCTGAAACTGTGACTCAACACTGGACCCTTTAAAAGTTACTCGTGAAAACATTTAATTTTACATACTAGTGCTTTCTCATTATATTCACAAAACTAATTACAGCATTGATAAACCATTATGAATTTTGTTAGGTTGTGTGTGTGTGTGAGTGTGTCAGGGGGTGTAAACCTCCCTACTACAACCACATTTTTCTGTCTGTTCAACAGAAACTTTGTTTTTTAGGTCACCAATAAACAATTTTCCCACATGGTTGTACCATTTTATGAACAAATTCTTATGAAAGCAAAACGCCCAACTGTGCATGAGCATTGAGGTTGTTGTTGTCGTGAGCGTGGTCCAGTTGGCCCCCGATTCATGGGGACCCCGTGCACAACAAAACGAAACACTGCCCGGTCTTGTGCCATCCCCATGATCAGCTGTAGATCAGATTGTTGTGATCCATGGGGTTTTCTTTGCTGATTTTCAGAAGTAGATCACCAGGTCTTTCTTCCTAGTTAGTCTTAGTTCGGAAGCTCTACTGAAACCTGTTCAGCATCAGAGCAACACACAAGCCTTAACTGACAGACTGCTGCTGGCTGCTCATGAGGTACATTGGCCAGGAATCGACCCTTGGGTCTTCTGTATGGAGGACAAGAACCACCACTGTGGCAAAAGACTGCTCCCTAATAGCATGGCCCTCAGAGTGTGTAAAAAGAAAACCCGGCCTAAGTCTGCTAAGAAATAAACCAGTCTGAAAAATCTACGCACTGTGTGATTCCAGCTATATGACATTCTGGAAAAGACAAAACTATAGAGACAGTGAACAGACCAGTGATTGCCAGGGTTTCATGGAGGAGGGGAAAGGGTGAATAGGGGGAGCACAGGGCATTTTAGGGCAGTGAAACTGTTCTGTATGACATTGTAATGGTGGACATGTGACATCATGCATTTGTCAAAACCTGTAAGACTGTACAACACAAAGAGTGAACTCTAATGTAAATATAAACCCATTGTGGTTGAGTCGATTCTGACTCATGGCAACCCCATGTGTGACAGAGTAGAACTGCGCTCCATAGGGTTTTCAGTGGCTGATTTTTCAGAAGCAGATGGCCAGGCCTTTCTTCCGAGGTGCCTCTGGGTGGACTCGAGCCTCCAATTTTTTAGTTAGCAGCCAATGCAAACGATGGACTTTACTTAATAATAATGTATCGATATTGGCTCATCAATTGTAACGAACATACCACGTGAATGCAAGATGTTGATAATAGGAGAAACAGTGTGCGTGGGGAGAGAGGGGGGATATGGCCACTCTCTGTACCTTGTGCACAAATTTTCCATAAACCTAAAGCTGCTCTAAAAAATAAAATGTATTAAAAATTTTAAAAAAAGGAAAGAACAATCTGGAACACAGTATCTGACCAGTATTTGAGAGCATCATCGGCTGCCTTTGGGACCGGGCTTAACACTAAAGCTCAGTTGACTTTTGTGAAACAGGACATCAGTGCCAAGCCTGAACTGACCAAAGGTTCCCCCACTTCACGTGACTGCTAATTTCTCAAGGCCTTGATTCCACGATTGATGGAGTCTATAAGGAAAATATCAGAGTGGGTAAAAGGGTCTTGAACGTGGCTCTGGCCCTGCCTTCGTTTCTCTGCAGAAGTCCTGGATGGTGCAAACGGTGAACATACTTGCCTGTTAACTGAAAGGTTGGAGGTTCCAGTCCACCCACAGGTGCACTGGAAGAAAGGCCTGGAGATCTACTTCTGGAAAATCAGCCACTGAAAATCCTATGGAACACAGTTCTACTCTGACACACATGGGGTCACCATGAGTCGGAGTCGACTTGATGGCAACGGGTCACCTCGCTACTCTGTCTTGGAGTTCCGCATCCTGTAAATGGGAGATGGAATGGGGGTGTGGTAAAACACTCAGGAGTAGCAAGGGGGCGCGGATATGATGTATGCAGTGGGTGCCCCAATGCATGTGTCCGGGTCTCAGTTCACCCGTGGCTGGTGGAGAAGCCCTTTCCACGGAATTTCTGCAACAATTTACAAGAACCTGGCCTTGCCAACGTATTCCAAATATGCACTTGGCCTGCCAACCCCTTATCACGTTCGTGGAGGAGTCAGGAACTCCTGCCAGAGCTCGCTCTCCCTTCTCACGTCCTACCTCTGCCAACTCCTCGCTTGGCCCAGCAGCTGGAGGAGGCGCCTCTAGTTTGTTTCCAGGGTCCATTGCATAAACCCTGAATTATGTAAGTCCTGAATCGAGTTTTGGAAAACTCCCTCTTTTTTTTCCCTCCCCTCCAGAAGTTTTTTTCAGCATCTCTCAAACACCCAGCTGAGTGGAAGGTGGGGAGTGGTTGTTTACAGTTCTGGGTCAGAACAGTGTGTTTGAAGGCCAGGGAGAGAGAGGAAGATGAGATTTGTATAAGTGCCTTCGAGAGTAGAAAAACAACTGTGACTTGAGAGAAACAAAAAAAGGAGAAGAAGAAAAATGAAACAGAAAACAACAGTTTGCAGAGTGAGAAAGTGGAGGCCCCGGCCCGGCCGTATGATTGTGGATGGCTTGGAGAAGAATGTTCCAGAATAGTCTGGGAGGCTTCTTGTGTTCCTGGCAGGCTGACCACTTCTGTCCCCTCCCTGCCTGCAGTCACTTTGGTCTCTCTGGACACACTGACGGGGACAAACAGCTTCTTTTCTTTTCCTGGGGCTACCGGAGTGTGTCCCAGGCACCCAAAAATAGCCAGTCTCTTACTGCAGACCTAAGTTCAACAATCAGGGTTTTCTTAAGACGTAAAAAGTTTTCCACTGAAAGGACAGTTTTTGAAAATATGTGTAGTAAGAGGGAATTTTCCTCTTTTTTTTTTTTTCCCCTCCTGGATGAGATGTGAAAGTGTTGAGTTGGAAATGGCCAACTCTGTTTATGTGGATAAGCGAGTGTGTTTTTAAATTTATTTATTTGCTATTGTGGTACAAATATATATAGCAAAACAGTTACCAATACATTTTTTACTTGTGTAATTCAGTGACATCGATTCCATTCATCATGTTGTGCAACCATCATCGACTATCCTTTCCCAAATTTTTCCACCACCATTAACAGAAACAGTGCCCCCTCAGCAATGGCACTCCTTCTCCCCTCCCCCTCCCTCCCACCCCTCGGAACCACAAATAAACTTTGGTCTCTATGCACTTTCCTGTTCTAGATATTTCATATAAGTGAGCTCATACAGTGTTTGTACTTTTGTGACTGACTCATTTCACTCAGCATGATGTTTCCAAGGTTCATGCATGTGTGGCATGCATCAAACTTCATTTCCCATTATGGCTGAGTAATATTCCATTGTATGGATTGACCACATTGTGTTCATCTGTTCATCTGTCAAGAGACACTTGGGTTATTTCCACATTTTGGCTATTGTGGAAAGTGCTTCAGTGAGCATTGGTGAACAGGGTACATGTCTATGTTTTGAGAGTTTGTGGGGGCAAAGGACTGGGGAATAGGAGAAGAAAACACGCTGATTAAAGACCTACTATGTGCCAGGCCCTGTGTGGAGTCCCCTTTATTCATGGGACTGGGGGAGCCAGTGATAGTCCCCCTGTTTTATAGGGGGAAACTGAGGCACAGCAAGGCCCTAATGCTCACAGTTGTCCTCACTGAGCCTGTATTTAAACTGTCTGGTTCTGGAGCCCCTGATCCCGGCTCAGGTGTCTTCACCTACGTGAGCCAGAGAGGGTCCAGTGTTGTTGGCAGCTGCTGTGGAGCTGGCTCCTATTCATGGCGACCCCATGTACAACAGAATGAAATGCTGCTCGATCCTGTGCCATCTGCACCATCATTGGTATTATTGAGTCCATGGTTGCGGCCACTGTGATTTTGAGTGCCTTCCAACCTAGAGGGCTCATCTTGCAGCGCTGTATCAGACAATGTTCTGTTGTGATCGATAGGGTTTCCATGGGCTGATTTTGGAAGTAGATTGCCAGGCCTTTCTTCCTAGTCTGTCTTAGTCTGGAGGCTCAGCTGAAACCTATCCACCATGGGTGACCCTGCTGGTATTTGAAATACTGGTGGCATAGTTTCCAGCATCACAATAACATGCAAGCCACCACGGTCTGACAAACTGACAGACAGGTGGTGGAGAGGGTCCACACGTGTAACCTGTTGTCATGGAGTCGATTTCAATTCATGGTGACCCCATGTGTGTAGAGTAGAACTGCTCCATAGGGTTTTCAAGGCTGTGACCTTTCAGAAGCAGATTGCCAAGCCTTTCTTCCAAGGCACATCTGAGTAGGTTTGAACTGCCAAACTTTTGGCTAGTAGTTGGGTCCCTGGGTGTAGTCCTCCACCCAGAGACTCCATGGAGAGGGTCCACAGACCCCCTGAAATTGAATGCAAAGTGTTGATGAGTTTATTTACAATGTCACCCTGGTGGCACAATGGTTAAGAGCTATGGCTGCTAACTAAAAGGTCGGCAGTTCAAATCCACCAGCTGCTCCTTGGAAACCTTATGGGGCAATTCTACTCTGTCCTATAGGGTCGCTATGAGTTGGAATCAACTCTACAGCAATGGGTTATTTACAATGGAAAGTGATGACAACTTTCACCACTCTGGGCCCCAAGACATCAAAAAGATACAAACCTACCAGCCCTAAACAGGGGGCTAGATCTTGGCTAAATTGCTTCACTTTTCCAAGCCTCAGAGTTGCCATCTGAGAAATGGGTTGTAGCTCCTCACATGTGCTGGATCCCTGATTCTCTGTCCCTCCCAACCTCTAAAAACACAAAGCGGGACCCACCAGATGTTGACTGGCCTTTGGGCAAGAAATTTTTCTGGTCTCGTAGTGCAAATATGTAACGAGAACATTTTGATCTTTGTTGGGGAAAGTCCGGGCTGCATTTTGACATCTGAGGGCATTAAGCACTTTTGCTTTTGCCTTAGATCTCTGCCTGGCTGTGAAAGGTGACAGATAAAACCCAGGGTACCCTGTTAAATTTGAATTTCAGATAAACAACGCGTACTTTTTAGTGTAGGAATGTCCAAAATCCACCACCCATCTGTCAGTCTGTTGCACTGTGGGGACTTGCGTGTTGCTGTGATGCTGGAAGCTATGCCACTGCTATTTCAAATACCAGCAGGGTCACCCATGCTGCACAGGTTTCAGCTGAGCTTCCAGACTAAGACAGACTAGGAAGAAAGGCCTGGTGATCTACTTCCAAAAATTAACCAATGAAAACAGTATGGATCACAACAGAATGTTGTCCGACTTGCTTGCTTTGGACACATCATCAGGAGGCATCAATTGCTGGAGGAGGACATCATGTTTGGTGAAGTAGAGGGCCCGTGAGGGCAAGGGAGACCCTCAGTGGCGTGGATTGGACCAATAACCACAATGATGGGCTCAGATATGCCGGTGATCATGAGGATGAAGCAGGACTGGGCAATGTTTTGTTCTGTTACACATAAGGTTGCCATGATCCTGGCTTCGACTGAACGACAGCTAACAGCAACAACTGAAAAAAAAAAAAAAGATATCTGTTGCTGTCAAGTTGATTCCAACTTATGGTGACCCCACGTGTTACAGAGCATAATGGTTCCACACGGTTTTCTTGGCTGTAATCTTTATGGAATCAGATTGCCAGGACTTTCTTCTGCAGCACTGCTGGTTGGCTTTGAATCATCAACCTTTAGATTTGTAGTCAAGTGCAAACCATTAGTGCCACCCAGAAACCTTACAACCGCAACAACAACAACAAATTACCACAAATATCCCAAATATCACATGGTATGGGACAACTTCCTCCATAAAAATAAGAAAGTCAAAATAATGTAATAGATTTTCATGGACTCTCCAAATTTTTTTTCTGATGTGGGAAAAACAATTAAAACATTTTTTTCAACCCTAAAAGTTCTCTTTTTAAAGTTGTGATTTTAAAAGAAATTACAACATTTCCTTGGGCCCCTGAAGGCTGGATTCTGGGAAAAATTGAGGGATAGTGTCACTTCTGGGGCCAAGTTGCCCCTTACAGAGACGCTTCCGGCTCTGAGGAGCCTCGGTTGAATACGTGGAAGTGTGAATCAGACCCTGGTGCCCGGGAGTCAGGACCTGAGTGAGGTGGCTTTTCTTGAGGCAACGCTATGTGCTCAATCCCGTTGCTCATGGGCCTTCCTGCAGCCTGGAGCTGAGGACAAATTTAGACCATTTGTCATCCGAGTGACTTACCCTTCAAAGATTTCCTAAGGTCTTAACAAATTGTAGTGACCAGGCCTTCTCGAGGAACCCGTGGAGAGTTGGAGCTGCCTTCTTGGTGGATCAGGCCCTGTCTTTGATTTTGTCAGAGCAGCTGGGGTCTTAGAACCCAAAACACCCCGAGTTGCCTTAGATTTCTGCTTGGCTGTGAGAGCCTGCAAAGAGCCCTGGTACCACAACAGTTAAGTGCTTGGCTTCTAACTAAAAGGTCAGTGGTTTGAAACAACCCAGCAGCACCATGGAAGAAAGGCCTGGCAATTTGCTACCATAAAGATTACAGCCAAAAAAACCTCTACGGGGCAGTTCTGCTCTGCCACATGGGGTCACTGTGAGTTGGAATCGGCTTGACAACACCCAACAACAACACGAGAGCTGCACTGTCACAGATTTAGCAGATACATTGCAAGAGGTCCAGTGAAATCTGAATTTCAGATAAGCAATGAAGATGTTGGCAAATCTGCAGCAAAAGACCTCTTTAGAATTTTAAAAAGCAAAGATGTCACTTTGATGATTAAGGTGCACCTGACCCAAGCCACAGTATTTTCAATTGCTTCCTGTGCATGCGAAAGCTGGACAATGAATAAGGAAGAACAGAGAAGAATTGATGCCTTTGAATTATGGTGTTGACGAAGAATATTGAATGTACCATGGACTGCCAGAAGAATGAACAAATTAGTCTTGGAGGAAGTACAGTCAGAATGCTCCTCAGAAGCAAGGATGGAGAGACTTCGTCTTGCTTACTTTGGACACTCATCAGGAGGGACCAGTTTCTGGAGAAGGACATCATGGTTGGTAGAGGGTCAGCGAAAAAGAGAGAAACCCTCCAAGAGATGGATTGACACAGTGGCTACAACAATGGGCTCAAATGTAGCAAAGACCATGAAGATGGTGCAGTACCGGGTGACATTTTGTTCTGTTATATATATGAGTTGGGACCGACTCGATGACACCTAACAACAACACATCCCAAACAGTGAACAAAATGGAATATACTTATGCTAAAGATTTGTCCATTGTTTATCTGAAATTCAAATTTCACTGGGCAACCTGTGCTTTATCCGGTACCCTACACCAAAGAGAAGACAAAGATTAGGGATACGTGGGTGTGGAGGTGATCTTGGCCTGAGGTCCTGTGGGGTGCCAGGTCACAGCTGGGGGCCTGTCCTGCATCATCTCCTTGAATTGTCACCACAGCCTGAGGTACAAGTGAGGAAGCCGAGGGCTGAGAGAAGCTGACCCTATAGGAAGGCCATCCCTGGTGGGCAGTCGTGGGGGTGGGGGGGCAGTGATGCGGACATCCTATGTGTCCAAGGGGCATGGGAAATTTGGGCTTAATGTCGCCAGGGTCAAAATTGGGCAGGGTAAGGAAGCAGTGGTGGCTCCGTGGTAGAGTTCCCACTTTTCGTGTGAGAGATCCGGATTCGGTTCTTGGCCAATGCATCTCACGTGCAGCCACCACCCATCTGGCAGTGGAGGCTTGTGTGTTGCTATGATGTTGAACAGGTTTCAGCAGAGCTTCCAGACTAAGTTGGACTAGGAAGAAAGGCCTGGAGATCAACTTCTGAAAATCAGCCAATGGAGGAAAAAAATTGGGCAGAGTTCCTCAAAAAGTTCAACATAAACTTACTGTAACCTGTGGCCATCGAGTCGATTCTGACTCATAGCAACCCTATAGGACAGAGTAGAATTGCCCTATAGGGTTTCCAAAGAGTGGCTGGTGGATTCTAACTGCTGATCTTTTGGTTAGCAGCTGAGCTCTTCAGGTATGTACCCAAATGAATTTAAAGCAGGTGTTCAAATAAAAACGTGAACACGCATGTTCACAGCAGCACTGTTTACAACAGCCCAAAGCTAGAAACAACCCAAAAGTCCATGAACTGATGAATGGATAAACACGATGTGATCCATTCATACAATGGAATATTATTCAGCCATAAAAAGGAATGAGCACTGATACATGCTACAACACGGATGAGCCTTAAAAACATTATGCTGAGTGAAGTTAAGTCAGACACAAAAGACCACATAGTGAATGAAATGTCCAGAAGAGGCAAATCCATAGAGACAAGAAGTGGATTAGTGGTTGCCTAGGGAATGAGGAGCGAGGGGAATGGGGAATGGCTGCTAATGGGTATAGGGTCTCCTCTGGGGATGATGCAAATGTTCTGGAACTAGATAGAGATGGTGGTTGCACAATGTGATGACTGCAGTAAATACCACTGAATTGTGCACTTTACAGTGATTAATTCTATGCTATGTGAATTTCACCTCATTTTTTTTTTTTTAAAGCAAAGGATAGAAGACACAGCGGGCAGATGCTGACTAGGAGGAAGCTCCGACTGTGGGCAGGTCTATGGCTGGAGCCCCTGAGAGGGGAGTGCAGGAGCAGAGACTCTCTTTCCATGAACAGCTGCTGTGGGGCACCGTGTGAGGTCTCATTGGACCCTGGGGATGGGGACCGCTGCTCTGTCCTATATGGAAGTGGACCCTGAGGCTCATGAGGTCAGGAAACTTAGTTTCTTGGTGTGTGGTCAGCTGGGATGCCAACCTGAGTCTGCTGGACCCCCGAGCCCAGGATGTCCTTCCGGGAAAATGCCATCCACAGGCCTGGGATGGGAGGTGTGCCTGGGGGTGGTCCCTGAAGGGGAGTGGGCCCACAGGGGAGCCAACATGGTGCCTGCTCCTGCCTGGGACTTAGGGCTGTGGTCCCCACCCCAAGCAGGAGCCTGGCCCCCAGCTCAGATCCCGCATTCAGGAACTGAGAGGTGCCCGGGAAAGAGCTGGGATCCTCCAAATCAGGAGATACTTGGTTAAGATTCTGGTTCCTGGAGCCAAGTGCCACTTGTTTGGCTGGGTGAGTGACTGTGCCTCTCTGAGCCTCAGTTTCCCCTCTATGATATAGCAAGGTGCCCACCAGGTGTCAGCAGAAGGGACTGAGACCCCTGGCTGGGGCTTAGCTGTCACCAACACCTCGAGAATTCGGTACTCCCCAGACATCTTAGCAGGAACTTGCAGCCCCTTCCCAGAAGGGCCTTAAAATCTGTTTATTTAATTAAGAACACTGGATGACAAAGAACATCAGTTCATTGGGAAGTACTTCAAGGAGATAGAAGTCACCTCACCTTGCTGGAGAGTGGGATGCCGAAGGGCTAGGTGGGTGCTTCTGGGATGAATGAATGAATGAATGACATTTTCTCTATTTAATAAAGAGGGGAGGCAGCAGAGCTGGTTGTCCTGTTCCTGGAAAGTAAAGTGCTCACCCCGCGTGGGCAGAGCAGTGTAGACATCCCATGGGAGAGGTGCTGAGAGAGACAGAGGAAGAGGGAGACAGAGACAGAGAGTGAGAGAGACAGAGACAGAATGAGAGAGACAGAGGGAGGAGGGAGAGAGACAGACAGAGGGAGAGACGGAGACAGAGAAAGACAAAGAGACTGAGAGACAGAGAGAGACAGGAAGAGACAAAGAGCTAGAGAGACAAAGAAAAACAGAGAGAGACAGAGACAGAACTGGAGAGAGAGAAAGTGAGTCAGTCAAAGAGAGTGAGAGAGACAGACAGAGAGATGGAGTCAGACAGAGACAGAAAGTGAGAGAGACAGTGATAGAATGAGAGAAAGTGAGACAGAGACAGAGAGAGATAGAGACAGAGATAGAGAGAGACAGAGAGAGACTGTGACAGAGAGAGAGATGAGAGAGTCAGAAGCAGACAGAGATAGAGATAGAATCAGAGATAGACAGACAGAGATAGAGATAGAGACAAAGTCAGAGAGAAAGAGATACATTCAGAGACAGAGGAAAGAGGAACACAGAGACAGAGAGGGACAGAGATGGAGAAACAGAGAGACAGAGGGCAATTGAGAGAGAATGAGAGAGAGGGGGCAAGAGTGCAGGACCCTGAGATCTGTCCTTTCTGTGTCTTTGAATTAAAGCCCGGACAGGCAGGGCCTTCATTTGACAGATGAGGAAACTGAGGCCTAGCCGTGACTCTGGGCCTCCCTCCCCATTGCCCACGGCCATGGGTGCTGTACCACGTGGATCCCTCCCCCTCAACCTGCCCACCGCTGCACGCACATCCACCCTCCACTCCTACCGTGCTCCCCCAACCAATACCAACCCCACCCCCCAGCCCCAGCCAGTTAAAAATAGCCCCGGTTTCAGAGCTGGTGAACTTCTGAAAGGGGCGTCAGAGCCAGGGGCTGCGCTGAACAGGCCGCAGGGAGGGATGACGCTAATTGTGGCAACACGCAGGGCACAAAGGAGCCATTCAGAGAGCTGGCACGTCTGGATCGGATTTCTGGAGAGCAAAAGTTTCTTTCATTTCCCCAAGTAGCCGTGGGGAATGGCAGAAGAAAACATCCCCTTGGAAGGCAAGAGGATCTCATTTTGGGATGAGGGGAGCCTGGTGCCCTCCTGAACAGACGGGCCGGTGGCACATAGGGAAGTCCCAAGCACACCCCATTGCAGTCCCCTGTCTTGAATGAGTTGGGAGGTGTCCCCTCCTCTTCAGTATCATGAAGATATTTGTGTAGGATTGATGTTATTTCTTCCCTAAATGTTTGGGCAGATTCATCAGTTATGTAATTGGACCTGGGGTTTTCTTTGTGGGAAGGTTTTTACCTACCACGTCCATTTCTTTCATAGAAATAGGGCTATGCTGGCTCTCTATTTCTTCTTGAGTGCGTTTTGGTCATTGTGTCTTTCAGTGAATGTGTCCATTTCATCTGAGTCATTGACTTTATTGGCACAAAGTTGTCATTACATGTGCTTGTTATCTTTTTTTAATAAATCAAAAAAATTTTAAGTGTGATGAAAATATACGTAAAAAACATAACTTCTCAACAATTTCTACACATACAATCCAGTGACATTGATTATATTCTTAAAGTTTTGTGCGACCATTCTCACTATCCTTTTCCAAATCATCCTACTACCATTAACATAAACTCAATGCACTCTAAGCAGAAACTCCCCCTCTCCCCCTCCTTCTCATCCCCAGAAACCACTAATAAACTTTGGTCTCTATACATTTGCCTATTTCATACAAGTGGAATCACACAATATTTGTCTTTTTGGGACTAACTTATTTTGCTCAGCATGATGTTTTCAAGGTTCATCCATGTTGTAGCATGTACCAGGAGTTCATTCCTCTTTATGGCTGAGTAATATTCCATTGTATGGATAGACACATTGTGTTTATCCCTTCCTCTGTTGGTGAACACTTGGATTGTTTCCAACTTTTGGATATTGTGAAAAGTACTGCAGTGAGCATTGATGTGTGTTACCCTTTTAACATGTGTTGATTCTGTAGTGAGGTCATCTCTTTCCTTTGTGATATTGGTAATTTGTGTCTTCCCTCTCTCTCTCTTTTTCCTGATCAATATGACCCACTCCAGGATTAGGAGCCACAAACGCTCGTGTTATATTTATCCCAAAACATGAGTTTTGCTCTTCTCCCCATTGGTACAGCTGCTCCAATCGCTCTCATGACCTTTTATGGGGAGGTAAGATGGCACAGTGGTTAAGTGTTTGGCTGCTAACTGAAAGATTGGTGGTTCAAACCCACCCAGCAACTCTCTGAAAGAAAGACCTGGCGATCTACTCCTGTAAACATTACAGGCTAAAGGGAGAATGAAGAAAACCAAAGACACAAGGGAAAGATTGGTCCAAAGGACTAATGGACCACAACTACCACAGCCTCCACCAGACTGAGTCTAGCACAACTAGATGGTGTCTAGCTACCACCACTGACTGCTCGGACAGGGATCACAATAAAAGGTCCCGGACAGAGCTGGAGAAAAATGTAGAACAAAAAAAAAGTCCAGACTTACTGGTCTGACGGAGACTGGAGAAACCCTGAGAGTATGGCCCCCGGACATCCTTTTAGCTCAGTGATGAAGTCATTCCTGAGGTTCACCCTTCAGACAAAGATTAGACGGGCCCATTAAAAAAAAAAAAAAAAACGAGACTAAAGGGGCATACCAGCCCAGGTGCAAGGACTAGAAGGCAGGAGGGGACAGGAAAGCTGGTAACGGGGAATAGGAGGGGAGAGTGCTGACATGTCGTGGGATTGGCAACCAATGTCATAAAACAATATGTATATTAATTGTTTAATAAGAAGCAAGTTTGCTCTGTAAACCTTCATCTAAAGTACAATAAAAAAGAAAAAAAAAAACAGATTACAGCCTAGAAAACTATGAGGCAGTTCTACTCTGTCACATGGGGTCGCTATGAGTTGGGATCAACTTGACGGCGCCTTACAATAACCTCCTCCTGGCTCAGACATGAAAACGCTGCCTATGAAAGGGTGAACGTCCGTCTCCCCGCCATGTCCTCCTGACTCCCGAAGTTTAATTTCTAAGTGTAGAGCAGAAAGATGGCAGGTCTGGAAATCAGGAAGCTCCTGGTTCAGTTTTGTTTCTTTTCACTAGGGCTGGGACTAAGGTGATGTAAGTGCGGCACCCAGTGTAACATTCACAGTCATGGAATGCAAAGTTGGAAAAAGCTCCCTGTAGCTCCCTGGCTGTGTGGTCTTGGGTCATCACGACCTCATAAGATGCCGAGCCTCTATTGTTGCTCCTGTGAAATGGGGGTGGCAATAGAACTTACCAAATGGGGCTGAGATGTGGATTCAGTGAGAAAATATATGGATGTGCTCTGCCCAAGGACGTAACCACCAGTTGCTGTTGAGTAGATTCTGACTCCTGGTGACTCCATGTGTGTCAGAGGAGAACTATGTTCCATAAGATTTTCAGTGGCTGAGTTTTTGGAAATAGATCACTAGGCCTTTCTTCTGAGGCACCTCTGGGTGGACTCAAACCCCCAATCTTTCAGTTAGCAGCCAAGAGCATCAAATGTTTGCACCACCCAGGGATTCCAGGGAAGTAAAGGTCCTGAAAATAATGATAATAATTAATAGTAATTCTTAGCCCTTTGATACTAACCTCTATAGCCCTTCTTCTAACTGTTTAACGCTTAAAACAATGTAGGGGCTTTTTGTATGTGTGTGGTAAAATATACATAACATAAAATTTGCCACCGTCACCATTTTTAAATGCACAATTCAGTGACATTAAGTACATTTACAATGGTGTGCAACCATCACTTCTGTCTAGTTCCAGAATGTTCTCATCCCCATAGGGGACTTACCCCTTTACCACATTACCCCTTTTCCCGGTGGAAAAAAAAGTGTGTACACCCCAACTCCCAGCTATTCAAGCAAATGTTTGTTTCAGTGAATTTTTTTTTATGCTTCTGTTTTTAACTTTAGTGATTTATTTTTTAGTGAGGTGAAATTCACGTAACATAAAATTCACCATTTTAAAGTGCACAATTCGGTGGCATTTAGTGCATTCGCAATATTAGGCAACAACCACCTCTGTCTAGTTCCAGAACATTCTCATCACCCCCAAAAGCAACCCCATATCTATTTTTTTAATTGGATAAAATAAACATAAATTTTACCATTGTGACCATTTTTAAGTGTACAATTCGGTGGCATCGAATACATTCAAAGTACTGTACAACCTTCACCTCTATTTATTTCCACAACTTTCTCATCATCATAAGGACTATCTGCTTCCGTAAAGATTACAGCCAAGAAAACCCTGTGGCGCTCAGTTCTACTCTGTCACACAGAGGGTTGCCATGCATCAGAATCGACTAGACGGCAACGGGTTTGGGTTTTTCGGTTTCACTGAGCACAATATTGTCAAAGTTCATCCACGCTGTAGCAGTTATCAGTACTTTATTCCTTTTTTTAAAAAATTTTATTGTGTGTATGGGGTTCACTTCATGTTTTGAATGTATCATTTTAAAATATCTTGCTAATGGTGGGGCTTTCATACAAGTTTTAATCAATATCTCAAGGCAAAATAAACCAGATGCGGTATATTAAAACAAATTTATTGCGGTGGGATATATAGAACAAAACATTTGCCATTTTATTCACGTTTAAGTGTACAGTTCCATGACATTGATCACATTCACCATGTTGTGCAACCAAAGCCACTATCCCATTTTACAGAAGAGCAAACTCAGGACCAGGGGTTCCGTGGCAGAACTGGGATTCGAACCCTGGCTGTTGGCCCTCAGAGCCGAAGCGCCCAGCCAAAAACCACAGCTCTACAGTTTTGACTTCATTTCCCCTGGCAGCAGCTCAAGGTTGCTTTCTTTTCTGGAGAAAAGTGATTTAAAACAAAAACACGCACGGAGTCCCCAGACTGTGTTCTGGAAGCAAGGTGGCCTCTGGACTCTTGTCTTGGCTGATGACTCCAGGGACGGCGTTTGGCTCTCTTTAGGCCAGAAAGCCACCTGCTTGCTGCGCGGCCAGCCACCGGGTGGCCAGGACGAGTGAGGGCGCGGGACCCTCGGCCTTCTTTATATACCAGGGTTATTTTTAACCAGGGCCTCCCAGCATATGACGGAGCTTCCTCTCTCCGACGCGCAGGAAACCCTCTTGGCTGAGGTTCTTGCTAACACACGCGGCCCGGGCTCCCAGGACTGCTGAGAACAACAGGCCTGAGACTGCTCAGCTCTGGGGAAGAAAACCTGGCCCCTTTGCCAGTCCTGGCAGGAACGCTTTGAGAGCCCTGGGCCCTAGCCAGCCAGAGGACAGCGCCGATATCGGTGACAAATTGGCCTGAGATTGTGGCCCAGGGGACCCTCAACTCCATGGCCCCTTCCCATGGTGGAAAAAGTGTGAGCCCCCAGCCACTAGCTGGACAGATAATATTTGTGTTAGTGGATTTTTTTATACTTCTGTTTTTTTTTTCAATTAATTAATTTTAATGAAGCAGAAATTCACATACCATACAATTCACCATTTTAAAGTGCACAATTCAATGGCTTTTTGTCCATTCACAATGGTGTGCAGCCACCACCTCTATCTAGTTCCAGAACATTCCATCACCCCCTAAAGGAAACCCTGTACATATTAGCAGTGACTCCCCATCCCCTAATGCCCCCAGCCCCTGGCACCTACTCATCTTTCTGACTCTATGGATTTGTATGTTCTGGCATCGTAGAAGCTGGGATGCTGCTCAACACACTACAGTGCACAGGATGGCCTCCACCACAGAGAAGGATCCAGAACCAAATGTCAGCAGTGCCAAGGTTGAGAAACTCTGCCTTAGCATGAGAGACCCTGTCTTTCTATTCAGGTGGTTCTCAACATTTTTTTCCCCCTTTCGGGACACTTGGTGACATCTGGAGACAGTTTTGGTTGTCACAAGTTGAGAAGGGGTGCTACTGGCATCGAGTGAGTGGAGACGAGGAATGCTGCTCAACACCCTACAGTGCACAGGGCGGCCCCACCACAGAGAATGATCCAGAACCAAATATCCAGTATTGAGGCTGAGAAACCCTGTCTTAGCATGAGAAAACTAGCCTATTTATCTATCTATCTGTCTGTCTGTCTTAGGCTGGGTTCTCTAGAGAAGCAAAACCAGTAAAGCCTATAAACACGTACAGAGAGATTTTTAAATCAAGGAAATGGCTCATGTGGTTGTAGAGGCTGGAATGTCCCAAGTCCCTGGGTCAGGATTGAGGCTTCTCCTGATTCACATAACCTCAGTGGCTGGCGAACCCAAGATCAGCAGGTCAGAGAGCAGGGTTCTTGCTCACAGGCTTCGAAGATCAACGAATCCCAAGATTGGCAGGCAAGACCACAGGTAATCTGCTAGCTCAAATCCCGAGAACCTGAGGTCAGACAAACAGGATCCAGAGCGAGCAAAAGCCCACGAGCCTTGCCAGAATGTCCACTCATGTTCAGTGTAGGCCGCAGGCCCAAGAAAACTCCCTTTCAACTGACTGACTGCTCACAGCAGATCCCATTAAGGAGGTGATCACATTATCAAATCTCATCATGGAAGTGATCACAACATCATATGACTGCCAAACTACATCATAACTGCCAAACTGCTGAGAATCATGGCCCAGCCACGTTGACACATAACCTTAACGATCATACTGTCTATCTCAGAAATTCACAATTAGGGGTGATTTTGTCCTCCCAAGAGACATTTGACAGTACTGGAAACATGTTTGGTCATCACTTCTGGAGACAGTTCTGCCCCCAGGGGACATTGGCAATGTCTGGCGACATTTGTGGTTGTCACAATGGGACTGGGAGGTGCTACTGACATTGAGTGGGTGGAGGCCAGGGATGCTGCTCAACACCCTGCAGTGCACAGGATGGCCCCATCGCAGAGAATGATCTGGAACCAAATGTCAACAGTGCGAAGGCTGAGAGACTCTTGGGGCCCAAGTGGACGCTCAGAAGCCTCTAATGCAAGGCAAGGAGTCCTGTGGGCCAGACCCTGTTAGTCTCTTACCTCGAGTAATCCTCCCCAAACCTGAGAGCGGGGAGCGGTTATTTCCACCTTTGCAGGAGGAAACTGGGGCCCAGGAAGGTGAGGGCTCTCCTGTGAACTCAGAGAAGCTTGGGCTTCAAACTGAGGGTAGTAGGGAGCCATGAGAGGTGTCAGAGCAGGAGAGACATGTTTGAATCTGTGTGCTGGGAAGATCTCTCTGGGGCCAGGGTCTGGGCTCAAAAAAGGACCCAGGTGGGAAACTGGAGGACTCCCAGAGGGCAGAATGAGAAGGAGGGACTGTCTAAGAGGCCAGATGGAGATGGGGGGAGGGGAGGACGGGTGGGCAGTCCCTGCCAATAACAGCATGTGCAAAGACCGGAAGCCCAGTCAAGTGGGGTAAGCACCCCGGTCAGCCCACACAGGGCCTGGGACGCCAGACTCGACCCAAAGGCAGGAGTGGGGGCGTCCTTGGAGGGGTTCAGAGAAGGGAGACACTGGGTCACACTGTGTTCTGGGACAATTTGTGGGGAGGAGGGGACCCAGTACCTGGTGGGGTCTTGCTGCCCTTGCCCGGTTGGCTCCTGGGACCCAGAGGAGCCATGCACATCTTCTGGTCTCTCACTTCTGTGGCCCCACAGACGTGGGTTGTCAAAATGGGGAGAACTGACATCATGGTGGATGCCAGTGGCACCCCACTTCAACTACGCACCCACTCACTCATTCATTCACTTGCCCAGTCTTGGGGAGCCTGGTACTTAGCCTGCCTCTGCATCCTGGGGCTTGGGGAACTTGGGGCTCCCTGTCATTGGGAAACCCCTTTGCCCACCAGGAACGGCATGTCCACACCCAGTTTTGCCTTGTGAGCAAGTTCACCTTGTGTCTGAGCTCGACTATCTATTTCATCTGGGGCTTCACACACACTTTCATTCCCAGCACCAGCCCGGTGTAGACCAGGGGTCTCAAACTACAACTTGAGGGCAGAATCCGGCCTGCTTCCTGCTCTTAATGGCTCTCAAGCTAAGAATTTTTTTTTTAAATCACAGCTTTATTGAGCTAGAACTCACACACCATACAGTCCACCCACTTAAAGTGTATAATTTAATGGCTTTCAGTGTCTTCACAGAGCTGTGCACCCGTTGGCCCAGTCCATTTTAGAACATTTTTGTTACCCTAAAAAGTTAAAACTGGTTTTTACATTTTTAAAGGGTTGGGGGGAAAATCAAGAGAAGAATGATATTTTGCGTCATGTAAATGTTGTATGAAATTCAAATTTCAGTCCATTAATAAAGTTTTATTGGCACACAGCCATACCCATTCATTGATGAGTGGTCTGTGACTGCTTTCTCGAAACAATAGTAGAGTTGAGCAGTTGTGACAGAGGCCTAAGACCTGCAGAGCCCAACATATTTACCCCCGGCCCTTCACAATTGTCCTTGTCTTACAGGCCCCCTCCACTCCAGCCGAGCTGCCTCTGTCTCGCTAGAGACCCCGAGGCCACCCTCCTGTTTGCCTGGGCCTGATAGCCCGTTCTCTACTTGGCAGCCAGAGGGACCTTCTGCAGTGTTACTGGACCTTGTCTGTCTCCTGCTCCAAACCCACCCCTAACCCCCACTGCAGTCAGAGACTTCAGGATCGGGCCCCTCCACGTGGCCTCCTGCCTCCTGGGCCTCTTGTTACTCCACCACAACCCAGCCCAACCTGGCCTAGCATGTGTGCGTCAGCAGCGTCTTCAGCCTCATTTGGGGTGAGGGAGTGGGCATTCAGGTCACAGCTCAAATGTCACCTCCTCAGAGAGGCCACCCCAGCCCACCCTGGAAGACGGTTCCCTCAATTCAGGGCTTCTCCGTGTCGGCACTGCTGGCATTTGGTTCCGGATCATTCTCCAGGGTGGGGACGTCCTGTGCCCCATAAGGTGTTGAGCAGCACCCCTGGTCACCACCAACTTGTTGCCAGTAGCACCCCTCCCCCCAAGTCGTGACCCCCAAAACTGTTTCAGGGCATTGTCAAATGCCCCAGGGCAGAATAGCCTGGGGTGAGAACCCCTGGGTTAGGGGATTCCACTGACCTCCAAGAGACTCTGTGTTCCATGATCATCTGAAATCCACATACAGAGTGGGGAGGGAGAGAGGAGGGACATCACAGAAGCTGGAGCGTCACCCTGGTTTACACAATTGAACTAACCAGGGGTTTATTCTGGTGTACAGTGTGAGCAGGGATTCAACTCACGTTTTCCCAAATAATTCACGTAGGGTTTCTCCACCTCGGCACTGCTGCCATTTGGGCCTGGATCATTCTCCGTGGTGGGGCCGTCCTGTGCAGTGTAGGGTGGTGAGCAGCACCCCTGGTCTCCACCCACTTGATGCCAGTAACACCCACTGCCCCAGTCATGATGACCAAAAATGTCTCCAGACATTGCGAAGTGTCCCCCTGGAGGCAGAATCACCCCAGGTGAGAACCACTGCTATAGAGCCACCCCTTTTTTATAAAAACAGTTTCATATGCAAAGTAACAGACAAATCTTCTGTCAGTTTGCCATCTTGCAGGGGCTTACATGTTGCTGTGATGTTGGAAACTATGCCACTGGTATTTTAAATATTAGCAGGGTCACCCATGGTGGATAGGTTTCAGTGGCGCTTCCAGACTAAGACAGACTAGGAAGAAAGGCCTGGTGATCTACTTCTAAAAATCAGCCAGTGAAAACCCTATAGATCACAACAGAACATTGTCCAATACAGTGCTGGAAGATGAGCCCCCTGGGTTGGAAGGTACTCAAACTACACCGTGGCCACAACCATGGACTCGAGCATACCAATGATCGTGAAGATGGTGCAAGATTGAGCACTGTTTCGTTATGTTGCCATGAGTTGGAGCCAACTCCAGGGCAGCTAACAACAATATTCCATTTTATAAATACATGCCGTGCATGTTTAGCTGTTTCCCTACTGATGTGCACCCTTGTGGCTTCCAATTTTTCACCATTAGTAGGAATAATGCAAAACACATCTTTGCATGTAACATGGAATTGTATTTTAAATCACAAAGTCACTGACATAAAAGTCATCCAGTTACATGGGGGAATACAGTATCCACCTTCAGTAGGGTTTCTCAGCTTCACACTGCTGACATTTGGTTCTGGAACATTCTCTGTTGTGGGGCCTGCCCTGTGCACTGTAGGGTGTTGAGCAGCATCTGGCCTCCACCCACTCAATGCCAGAAACACCCCTCTGCAGTTGTGACAACCAAAAATGTCCCCAGACATTCTCCAGTGTCCCCTGGGGGCAGAATCACCCTCTAATTTGGTTTGATGGAGGTGGGAGAGACACAGGAAACCACCCCTCCTCACAAGGACAGACATAACTCTGACCGAGGACAGAGTCAGGACTGGCATCTCGTTGACGCCTCGTTGCCCTCCTGTGAGGTGTGAATTATTTACCCCTTTGCTATTGTACTGGAGCTCTGGTGGCCCAGTGGTTAAGCACTCGGCTGCTAACCAGAAGGTCAGAAGTTCAAATCCACCAGCTGCTCCTTGGAAACCCTGTGGGGCGGTTCTGCTCTGTCCTATAAGGTCACTGTGAGTCAGAATCGATGGCAATGGGTTTTGGTTTTTTGGTTTTGCTGTTGTTGTTAGGCGGTTTCTAGTTGGCTCTGACTCCTGAAGGCCTTATGTACAACACAGCAAAATGTTGCCTGGCCCTGCGCCATCTTCATGATGAATGGTATGTTTGAGCCCATTGTTGCAGCCTCTGTGTCAATGCATCTAATAGAGGGTCTCCCTCATTTTTGTTGGCCCTCTACTTTACCAACCATGACGTCCAGGGATTAGTCTTTCCTGATGACATGACCAAAATTGTTATTGGTAGGTGCTGTCGAGTCAGTTCCGACTCATAGTGACCCTGTGTACAACAGAACGAAACACTGCCTGGTCCTGCACCATCCTCACAATTGTTGATATGCTTGAGCCCATTTTTGCAGCCACTGTGTCAATCCGTCTCATCGAGGGTCTTCCTCTTTGTCACTGAATACCTCTACTTTACCAAGCGTGATGTCCTTCTCCAGGGACGAATGCCTCCCGATAACATGTCCAAAGTATGTGAGACGAAGTCTCACCATCCTTGCTTCTAAGGAGCATCTGGCTGTACTTCTTCCAAGACAGGTCTGTTCGTTCTTCTGGCAGTCCAGGGTGTATTCAATACTCTTTACCAACACAATTCAAAGGCGTCAACTCTTCTTCGGTCTTCCTTATTTATTGTCTAGCTTTCGCAGGCATATGAGGCAATTGAAAAGTGTGCTTGGGTCAGGTGCACCTTAGTCGTCAAAGTGACATCTTCACTTTTTAACACTTTAAAGAGATCTTTTTTGCCCCTTTAGCAGATGGGTAAACCAAGGCTCAGCGAAGGAAGCCAGTAAACTGTCCTTCCACTCCTTGCCTTGGAGCATGCATATGACCAAAGTAAGTGAGACAAAAGTCTCTCCATCCTCCCTTCTAAGGAGCATTCTGGCTGTATTTCCTCCGAGACAGATTTGTCTATTCTTCTGGCAGTCCATATTATATTCAATATTCTTCACCAACACTATCATTCAAATGCGTCAATTCTTTCATCTTCTTTTTCCATTGTCCAGCTTTTGCATGTGTATAAGGCGATTGAAAAGTGTGCTTGGTTCAGGCACACCTTAGTGATCAAAGTGAGGTCTTCACTTTTTAACACTTTAAAGAGGTCTTTTTCACCCCTTTAGCAGACGGGTTAACTGAGGCTGCGCGAGGGTAGCCAGTAAGCTGTCCTCCCGCTCTCTGCCTTGGAGCCCCAGGACAGCTCGCCCCTCAGCCCCCTCCGAGCAGCAAAAATTACAGCCCTCCGATTCCAAAATAGCTCCTCTCTCCCCTATTTCAAAGCAGCCTGGCCTGTGGTTCCAACTCCAAAGCTTGAGGATAAAATAAGAGATTCTAGTCCTGTCGCCTGGAGATGATAAAGTTCAGAGGAACCGAGCGGTCTGGTCTCCATGATGGGAAAATGAGCGTGGTTGCCTGCCTTGCCGGGAAACCGCCACACATCTGATGTCAAAAATAAGCCCTGAACAGGGGCCAGAGAGCCCCCAGGGCTGTCCTGTTAGAGGAGCTTAGAGCGAAGTCCCTACAGACTTTCTGGCGAGACCCTGGGGTGGCGCTGAGCCCACAGGGGTGGCAGTGCCCCCCATTTGCAGGGAATCGTTCTGGGCCACCTCCTCCAGGAAGCCTCCAGGACTGTGTCCCATCTGGCCTCACACAGTCCTCTTTATGCCCCTCCTCAGTGTCAGGGAAGGGTCTCAGCTGACTGTGGACCCTTTGGCTGGCCAGACAAAACACTAGGGTGAGTGAGCCCTGAGACAGAAGAGGGGGTTGCTCAGAGGGGCTTTGCAAAGTTTCTCTGCCTTTGCAGAGAAGAGATTTAAGGATGTGGTTCCCAGCACTGCTTAGTTATGTGGGTTAGCAGTTCGCACTTGATTACTAACCTAAAGGTTGGTGGTTCGAACCCACCCAGGCAAGCCACGGAAGAAAGGTCTGTTGATCGGCTTCCATAAAGATCACAGGCAAGAAAACCCTATGGAGAAGTTCTATTCTGTCACGCATGGGGTCACCATGAGTCGGAATTGACTCGACAGCAGTGAGTTTGATTTTTTGGTTTTGGTGGAGTCTTTTAAAATATTGATTCCATCACCTGAACCACACTGCTGCAGTTAACGTCAGCAGCAAGTGGAAAAATGGACGCTAGGTACCTCCAGATATGACACGCCAAGGAGGTGCCAGCGTCACTTCTGTGGCTGCCACGAAAGATGCTCAGCCTGCACCTGGTCACGAGGGAACAGCAGACCCTCTGCCAAGGGGAACTGCAAAAGAACTGCCTGGACTCCCCCAAATCGTCAATGCTGTGGGAGACCCAGGAAGGCTGAGGAACCATCCCGGAGTAAGGAGGCCAAAAAACACACAGCTAAATGCAGTGGGGGATCCTGCGGATCCTAAACGAAAAAAGAAAAAGTTGCCATAAAGGATTTATTGGGACAGTTGGCGGAATTTGACTATCAAACGCAGATCGTTGTTGTTAGCTGCTATCGAGTTGACTCCGACTCATGGTGACCCCATGGACAAGAGAACGAAATGCTGCCCCGTCCTGCATTATTGTCACAACTGCAGGCATGTTCGGGTCAATCATTGTGACCACTATGTCAATCCATCTCGCCCTCGCTGGTCCTCTGCTTCACCGAACATGATGTCCTCCTCCAGTGATTGAATCCCTCCTGATGATGTGTCCAAAGCAAGCAAGATAACGCTCTGTTGGGATCCATAAGGTTTTCATTGGCTGATTTTCAGAAGTAGGTAAGTAGGTGCCAGGTCTTTCTTCCTAGTCTGTCTTAGTCTAGAGGCTCCGCTGAAACCTGTCCACCATGGATGACCCTGCTGGTATTTGAAATACTGGTGGCATAGCTTCCAGCATCACGTAAGCCACCACAGCATGACAAACTGACAGACGGATGGTAGAGAATGTAGATTAATTAGATAACGGTATTTCTCAGGGTGAAATTTCCCGAGTGTGACGTTCATCCTGTGGTGGGTTGTGTGGGAGAATCTCTTTGTTCTTCAAAGGTGCTCGAGGAAGGATTTAGGGGGTAAATGTACTGCAGTGTACTCTCAAATGGTTTGAGAAATTTTATACACACACATACAGGAGAGAGAGAGAGGGAGGGAGAGAGAGATTGAGATAGATATGAAGAGAGAGGATGGGGGATAATGTTACCAGTTGGCAAATCTGGGTGCAACATATAAAGATATTCTTACAACTTTTCTGTAGATTGCAACAATTTTAAGATAAAATAATGAAAGAAGTAAAATAGAATCCTGATTCCACAGCCCCAGCAAGCCCACTTAAAGCAGAATCTCTGGGTGTGAGGTCAGGCTCTGCCTTTTTTAAAGCAGCACCCAGGTTCAGAACTGGTTAGGAGACACAAAGGCATCCAGGGTTGCAGCAGGAGGCAGAGGGGAAGGTCCTTCTCTGAGGTCTGCCGTGAGGGGTGGGCTGAAGGAAGACATAGGGTCCAGGCCTGGTCAGAGGGTCCCCTGGGCTCCAACTTCAGCCTTGACTCTGCCCTGCCCCCCTCACTCCTCACCTTGGCGAGCTCATGTCCACTTAGCTGTCTAATCCCCAGAGCACCCCTGTGTGAGGTGTTAGCTCCATTTTACAGATATGGAAGGTGGCACATCTGTTGCTGTAAGCTGTGGTGCTATGTGTGACTGAGGTTGGAGAGGCTGGGGGTCTCCTCCGTGAGCCCCCCAAGAAAGGGCTCTTGAGGGGCTGCCTGCAGAAGACATCAGAAGGGACCTCTGTCACTTCTCCACTCACTCAGCTTTGGGAAGGCCAGGGGCCACCTCCTGTAGGAAGCCTCTGGGATTGCATCCATGTGCCCTCACACAGTCCCCTTTACAGTCCTCCTCGGGGTCAGAAAACAGTCTGAGCTGTGGGCCCCTTTCCTGGCAGGACCAGATGTCAGGGTGAGGGAACCCTGGGGGTGAGCTCAGGGGAGGCAGTGGGGTACAGTAGATTTGAGTTTGAAGTTCAAACCTCTGCTCAGCCACGTGAGTCTGTGAGTGAGTTAGCTCCCTTCCTGGGCCTTGGTTTCCCACCTCCAACAACGCTAGCCAGCCTCATGAAGCCAGTGGAGAGCTAGCTGGGCAGGAGATCTCAGGGGTCTCTCAGAGACCTGGCCTCAGCTTCCCTATTCCACGCACAGAAGAATCGAGGCTCGAAACATAGGTGGCTGGTCCAAGGCCACCAGATGGACACTGACGGGTCAGGAGGACTCAGATTGGACCTCCATCCCCAGCACACCATGAGCCTTCCAATTACTTTGCCTTTTTTTTTTTTTAAAACTTGAAGTAAAACTCAGCATACAATTCATCGTTCTAAAGTGCACGAGTCAGTGGCATTTAGTCCATTCACCATGTTGTACAGCCACCGCCTCTGTCTAGTTCCAGAACACTCTCATCACCCCAAAAGGAAACCCCGCACCCGTTAGCAGTCACTCCCCATCCCCCTCCCAAGCCCCAGGCAACCACTAATCCACTTTCTGTCTCTATGAATTTGCCTGTTCTGGACTTTTCATATCAACAGATAATGGTCTTTTGTGTCTGGCTTCTCTTACTGAGCATAATGTTTCTGAGGTTCGTCCACGTTGTAGCATGAATCAGAACTTCATTCTTTTCTGTGGCTGACCAGTTACATTGCTTTTTTAAATCAGGGTTTTACTTATAGAAATACAACATGCTATATTTGGCAAACATCAAACAATGTTTGTTTTTGTTTTGTTTTTTTTATCCTCCCACAAATAGCTTAAAATCAGCTCGAGCTGCTGAACATCACACGCCCCTAACGCTTTGCCACACACCCATGGGACTCCAGTTAAGGGGTCCCAGGGCCAGGCAGCCTTGGACCGGCCCCTCAGTAATCACGTTTTAATTAAAATGTCATACAATAATAACAGACCTTCAATGTCGACTCCCAAGTGGCCATGGCTGGGGCCTGGCAGGGCGAGGGCCATGCCTGACATTCCAGGCCAGCCTCCCTGGGGCCCCGGCGGCCGCAGCAGTGCCCGAGTCGGGCCAGGAATAGTTCTGCCTTTTATTTGGAAGAGAATTACAGGGCAAGCAGCCCAGGCCCGAGCGTACTGCTTTGGAGCCGTATTTTTGAGTACAACCATAACCACACGCTCGCTTTCGAGCTTCCGAGCCAGGCTAAACACGGCCAGCTGCCTAAATACTTGGCTTGCGGCTTTAAACACAGGTTCCTTTTCATCCCTGTTTGAAAGGCTATCCAGCTATTTCTGTGCAAAAATATATTTAAAATCTCAATGGCTCAGGGGCCTCTGGCAGCTGCCAGGGCTGCCCTCATCTCTCTGCTTCCCCTCTACGGATCTCAGGCCTGTCTTGTTGTCTTGTCCGTGTGGGTTTTCCTAGCTGGGGGCGCTGCCTCTGTTTCCCCAATTGCTCGCTGGTCTGGGGAGCATGGCGCTCAGGGATCGACAGTCCCAGGGGCCAGATGGAGACAGTGAGTTCTTACAGCAGAACTGGGAGTTGCAACCAGAAAATATAGGGTGCATGATGGGAAAGAAAAGAATGCTATGGTCACAGTGGTTGAGTCTGGATTTGAACTGGGGTGTTAGTTACCTGAAAGTCACAGCGTGCAACAATGTTTGAGCCCTTGATGGTAGGTATGTAGAACGGTGCAGCTGCTGTGGAAAACAGCTTGGTGGTTCCACAAAAAGTTAAGCCTAGAACCATCATACAACCAGCAATTTCACTCTTAAGTCTATATCCACAAACCTGAAAGCAGGGAATCAAACAGATATGCGTATACTGATGTTCACTGTAACAATATTCATGCTAGCCAAAAGGTGGAAACAACTCAAATAGCCATTATCTGATGAATGGACAAACACAATGTGGTCCAGTAATACAGACAATGGAATATTATGTTTTTAATTTATTAATTTTTTTATAGTGCTTTAGATGAAGGTTTACAGAGTAAATTAGTTTCTCATTAAACAATTAATACACATATTGTTTTGTGACATTGGTTGTCAATCCCATGTTGTGTCAACACTTTCTTGACCTTGGGTTCCCCATTACCATCCCTCCAACTTTCCTGTCCCCTCCTGCCTTCTTGTCCTTGCCTCTGGGCTGGTGTGCCCATTTAGCCTCATATACATGGTTGAGCTACATGTATTATTGTTCGTTTTATGGGCCTGTCTAATCTTTGGCTACCCCACACATCTGTCAGTTTGTTGTACTGTGGGGGCTTGAGTGTTGCTGTGATGCTGGAAGCTATGTCACTGTATTCAAATACCTGCAGGGTCACCCATGGTGGACAGGTTTCAGCTGAGCTTCCAGACTAAGACCAGGAAGAAGGACCTGGTGGTTTACTTCTGAAAAAAATTTGCCAGTTCAAACCTTATAAATAGCAGCAGAACATTGTCTGATATAGTGCAGACAGATGAGCCACTCAGGTTGAAAGGCACTCAAAAGATGACTGGGCAAGGGATGCCTCCTCAAAGTAGGGTCAACCTTAATGACGTGGATCGAGTCAAGCTTTCGGGACCTTCATTTGCTGATGTGGCATGACTCAAAATGAGAAGAAACAGCTGCAAACATCCATTAATAATCAGAACATTGAAAGTATGAAGTATGAATTTAGGAAAATTGGAAATCATCAAAAATGAAATACCGATATCCTAGGCATTAGTGAGCTGAAATGGACTGGTATTGGCCATTTTGAATCAGGCAATAATATGGTCTACTATGCTGGGAATGACAACTTGAAGCGGAATGGCGTTGCATTCATTGTCAGAACAGTTTCAAGATCTATCCTAAAGTACAATGCTGTCAGTGATAGGATAATATCCATACGCCCACAAGGAGGACCAGTTAATACGACTATTATTCAAATTTATGCACCAACAACTAAGGCCAAAGATGAAGAAACCGAAGATTTTTACCAACTTCTGCAGTCTGAAATTGATCAAACATGCAACCAGGATGCACTGATAATTACTGGTGACTGGAATGCGAAAGTTGGAAACAAAGAAGAAGGATCAGTAGTTGGAAAATATGGCCTTGGTGATTAGAAACAATGCCAGAGATCGCATGATAGAATTTTGCAAGACCAATGACTTCTTCATTGCAAATACCTTTTCTCAACAGCATAAATGATGACTATACATGTGGACTTCCCCAGATGGAATGCACAGGGATCAAATTGACAACATCTGTGGAGAGAGACAGTGGAAAAGTTCAATATTATCAGTCAGAACAAGGCCAGGCGCCGACTGTGGAGCAGACCATCAACTGCTCATATGCAAGTTCAAGCTGAAGCTGAAGAAGATTAGAGCAAGTCCACAAGAACCAAAGTATGACCTTGAGTATATCCCACTTGAATTTAGAGACCATCTCAGGAATAGATTTGACATGTTAAACACTAAAGACTGAACACCAGATGAGCTGTGGGATGACATCAAGGACATCACACATGAAGAAAGCAAGAGTCATTAAAAAGACAGGAGAAAAAGAAAAGACCAAAATGGATGTCCGAAGAGACTGAGAAACTTGCTCTTGAATGTCAAGTAGCTAAAGCTAAAGGAAGAAGTGATGAAGTAAAAGAGCTGAACAGAAGATTTCAAAGGGCTGCTTGAGAAGACAAAGTATTATAATGATCTGTGCAAAGACCTGGAGTTAAAAAACCAAAAAGGAAGGATATTCTCAGCATTTCTTAAGCTGAAAGAACTGAAGAAAAAACGCAAGCCTCAAGTTGCAATAGTGAAGGATTCAATGGGCAAAATACTGAACGACGCAGAAAGCATCAAAAGAAGATGGAAGGAATACACAGAGTCATTGTACCAAAAAGAATTGGTTGATATTCAGTCATTTCAGGAGGTAGCATATAATCAAGAACCGATGATACTGAAGGAAGAAGTCCAAGCTGCACTGAAGACATTGCTGAAAAACAAGGCTCCAGGAATTGAAAGAATATCAATTGAGATGTTTCAACAAACAGCTGTAGCGCTGGAAGTGCTCACTTGTATATGCCAAGAAATTTGGAAGACAGCTACCTGGCCAACTGACTGGAAGACATCCATACTTATGCCTATTCCAGAGAAAGGTGATCCAATTGAATGTGGAAATTATGGAACGATATCATTAATATTACACACAAGTAAATTTTTGCTGAAGATCATTCAAAAGCAGCTGCAGCAGTACATCCACAAGGAGCTGTCAGAAATTCAAGCCGGATTCAGCAGAGAATGTGGAACAAGGAATTTCACTGCTGACGTCAGATGGATCCTGGCTGAAAGCAGAGAATACAAGAAAGATGTTTACCTGTATTTTATTGACTATGTGAAGGCATTGACTGTGTGGATCCTAATGAATTATGAGAATTCCAGAACATTTAATTGTGCTTATGAGGAACCTGTACAGAGACTGAAAGGCAGTCATTTGAATGGAACAAGGTGATACTTCATGGAAGTATCAGGAAAGGTATGCGTCAGGGTTGTATCCTTTTACCATACTTACACAATCTGTATGCTGAACAAATAATTTGAGAAGCTGGACTATATGAAGAAGAACAGCGGGGCATTAGGATTGAAGGAAGACTCATTAATAACCTGCGATATGTAGATGATACAACCTTACTTGCTGAAAGTGAAGAAGACTTGAAGCACTTACTGATGAAGATCAAAGACTACAACCTTCAGTATGGATTACACCTCAACATAAAACAAAAATGCTCACAACTGGACCAATAAGCAGCATGATGATAAACAAAGAAAAGATTGAAGTTGTCAAGGATTTCATTTTACTTGAATTCACAATCAACACCTATGGAAGCAGCAGTCAAGAAATCAAATGATCCATTGCATTGGGCAAATTGGCTGCAAAAGACCTCTTTTCAAGTGTTGAAAAGCAAAGATGTCACTTTAAGGACTAAGATGTGCGTGACACAAGCCATGGGGTTTTCAATCGCCTCATACGTATGGGAAAGCTGGACAATGAATAAGGAAGACTGAAGAAGAATTAATGCCTTTGAGTTATGGTGTTGGCAAAGACTATGGAATATACCATGGACTGCCAAAAGAATGAACAAATCTGTCTTGGAAAAATTACAGCAAGAATGCTCCTTAGAAGCAAGGATGGTGAGACTTCATCTCACATTCTTTGGACATGTTGTCAGGGGGGACCAGTCTCTGGAGAAGGACATCATGCTTGGTAAAGTAGAGGGTCAGCAAAAAAAAGCAAGACCGTCAATGAGATGGCCTGACACAGTGGTTGCAACAATGGGCTCACGCATAGCGACAATCATGAGGATGGTGCAGGACCGGGCTGTGTCTTGTTCTGTTGTACATAGGGTTGCTACGAGTCAGAACCGACTCGACAGCACCTAACAACTACAACAACAATCTTTGCTGAAGGGTGAACCTCAGGAGTGACTTCAGTATGAGTTAAAAGAATGACTGTGGGCCATACTCTTGGGGTTTCTCCAGTCTCTGTCAGACCAGTAAGTCTGGTCTTTTTTGAGTTTGAACAGTGGAATATTATCTGATCATAAAAAGGAAAGGAATGAAGCTCTGATACGTGCTACAATGTGGATGAACCTTGAAAACATGCTCAGTGAAAGAAGCCAGAGACAAAAGGACACATAGTGTATGATTCCATTTATGAAATGTTCAGAACAGGCAAATCCATAGAGACTGGTAGTAGATTAGTGATTGCCTAGAGGATGGGGGAAGGCGGATAGGGAGCGACGGCTAATGGATATGGGATTTCCTTTTGGGGTGAAAAGAATGTTCTGGAACTTGGTAGAGGTGGTAGTTGCACAACACTGTGTATGTATTAAATGTCATTTTTCACTTTAAAATGGTTAATTTTGTTGTTGTTGTCGGATGTTGTCAAGTTGATCCCTGACTCTTGGTGACCCCATGAACAACAAAACGAAACTCTGCCCAGTCCTGTGTGATCCCCATGAATGATTTCAGATCAGACCCTTATGATCCATAGGGCTTTCATAGGCTGATTTTCGGTAGTGGACTGCCAGGCCTTTCTCCCTAGTCCTTCTTAGTCTGGAAGCTCCCCTGACCTGTTCAGCATTTTAGCAACACACAAGCCTCCACTGACGGATGGTATGTTACGTCAATTTCACCTCAATTCAAGAAAATCTCAGCCCTGCCCTTGGGTACAAGCAAACAAAGTCCCCGCGAGTGGGCGGGGAGATAACGGAATATCAGCAGCACCTGCTAGAAGAAAACGGCGGGGTTCAGTTGGTGTGGTATGACTCAGCTAGGGGGCGGGGGCGATGCCTGCGGTGAGTCTTGGCCACATCAACAGAGGTATACGGTGAGGAGTGCTATGTCCTGCTCAACCCTGGACAGACCACAGCCCAGGAGATGGGCTCCAATCTGGGAGGAGGGGCAAGACAAAGGGGGTTGTGGGGAGGAATCCAGCGAGGCCGAGAAAGCTTAAAAGCTCATCCCTTCAAGAAGGAATGGAATCTGTGGGTGGTGCTGATGGTTAACACGCTTGGCTGCTAACCAAACAGTTGGAGGTTCGAGTCCACCCAGAGGTGATCTCCTTCTGAAACATCAGCCATGGAAAACCTCATGGAGCAGAGTTCTACTGCACACACATGGGATCGCCAGGAGTCACAGTTGACTCCCTGGCAACTGGTGCTTTTTGTTTTGTTTTGTTTGTCCTTCCACTCAGCATCATGAATCTGAGATTCCGCCGCGTGGTTGAACGGATCAGTTGATTTCTTTTTCTTGCTGAGTAGTACTCTGTGTTGCGGATGGGCTGTTTGTCCATTCACTGACTGATAGATATGTGGGCGTTTCCAGTTTTGCAATTACAAATAAAGCTGCTCTGAACATTCCTATGACGAATGCTTTCATTCTGCTCAAGTACATACCTAGGAGTGGAGAACGGCTGGGTCACATTGTAAGCGTATGTTTAACTTTTCCAGCAGCTGCCAAGCTGTTATCCAAAATGCTTGCACCATTTTACCTTCGTGTGAACAGAGTTTGAGAGTTCGGGCTGCTCCATGTTCTCAGGGCAGGTTTTTTTCTCTGCCTGGTTCACCGAGAGCCAGTCCTGGCTCAAGCAGGTGCTGATAAATATTTGTTAAATAAGTGAGCGGATGAATGAATATGATCTCTCGTCTGGGCAGCTTCCACACTGTATGGATGGGGACTGGACTTCCATGCCTTGGGAGGAGGGCTTGGGCTGAATTAGCTGAGAGTTGAAGGAGGAGGGGACCTGTTGAAGTTTGGAGACCCCAGCGTATCTGGGCTACAAAGTAACTCCTCATTTCCCAAAGGTCTGCCACATGCTGGGCCCAAAACAGCCTCCATTCATTGGCTCCAAATGTACCATTTTACAGGGGAGAAGAGAGTCCCTGGGCAGTGCAAACAGTTAATGCAATCAGCTGTTAACCGAAAGGTTGGAGGTTTGAGTCCACCCAGAGGCGCCTCAGAAGAAAGGCCTGGCAATCTACTTCCAAAAAATCAACCATTGGAAACCACGTGGAGCACAATTCTACTCTGACACACATGGGGTCAACATGAGTCAGAGTCGACTCAATGCCAATTGGTTTGGTACACGGCGGGGGGCGGGGGGGAAGGGGACTGAAGCTCAGAGGTTCCCCGGACAATGTGGCATTGGCAAGGACTCTTTGAGAGTCCCAGGGGCAGCAGGAAAGGCCCAGCCTTCAGAAAGATGAGTAGAGCTGTCGACTTGGTGCCTGAGAGACCCGAGTTCAAATCCCAGTAGTGCCAAACTCACGGAGAGCCACACTGCCTCTCCCAGCCCGGTTCCTCCTCTATCGAGGATTTGTGGAGGGTCTTCTGTGCAGGGGTCTCAGGTGCCACTCGGAGACCCTGTCTCAGGGCGTCAGATTCTGGGAGGCAAGACAAAGGGAGAGGGGCTGGCTGGGGCCCTGGAGGGCCTTTTGTCTCTTTTTAACCATCATTTATCCCATATCTTTGATTTTCATATTGTTCTTGTTAGTTACCTTTGTGTCAATTCTGGCATATATGTGTATGTATACTTATATATGTATATATGTGTTATATTTGTATTTCATATATCCATAAAGGAGCCCTGGTAGAGCAGTGATTAAGTGCTTGGCTGCTAACCAAAAGGTTGGTGGTTCAAACTCACCAGACGCTCCATGGGAGAAAGATGTGGTAATCAGCTTTCATAAAGATAACGGCCTTGGAAACCCTATGGGGCAGTTCTGCTCCATCCCATAGGGCCGCTGTGTGTCAGAATCATGTATATGTATATGAAGTCCCTGGGTGGTACAAATAGTTAATGTGTTTGGCTGCTAACGGAAAAGTGGGAGGTTCAAGTCTACCCTGAGGTACCTCAGAAGAAAGGCCTGCCAATCTACTTTGGAGAAATCAACATCGAATACTCTATGGAGTGCAGTTCTACTCTGCAACATATGGGGTCACCGGGGTCTGTTTGGAGTTGTTCCCTGGCGCTGCCCCCTCAGGGCTGGGACTAGGGTGAGGGCAGTGAGGCAAATCCCACAAAGACCCCACTGGGCCCATCTTGGTTTCAAATTATGATGCTTTTTCCATCATGCATGTTTTTGCACTCATTTTGATTTTTAAAAATCTTGCTGATGGCCAAATGGTCAACATTTATTTTAAAACAAAGAAGAGAATGTAAGGGGTCAGGGAAACTATATTAATGGAAATATAACAACCAGAAGGGAAATAATGAAAATGTTCTTGCATTTTTAAGATTGTAACCAATGTCACTGAACAATTTGCGTAGAAATGGCTGAGTGGGAACCTAAACTGCTGTGAAAACCTTCCCTGAAACCACAATAAAATATTATTAAAATATATATAATTGCTAATGGAAAAAGTTGGAAACAGGTAAGGGTGATGGTTGAACACCATGATGAACATAATTAACGTCACTGAACTATACATGTGAAGAATGTTGAAATGGCAAATGTTTTGTTACATATAAGGTCCTGGGTGGCACAAATAGTTTGCGTTCCGCTACCGACTGAAAGGTTGGTGGTTGAATCCACCCAGCTGTGCTGCAGAAGAAAAGCCTGGCAATCTGCTTCTGTAAAGATTACAGCCAGGAAAACCCTATGGAGCAGAGTTCTACTCTTTAACTAATGGGGTTGCCATGAGTCAGAATCGACTCAATGGCAATGGCTTTGGTTTTTTGTTAGTAAAAATCCATTGCCGTCGAGTTGATTGTGACTCATAGTGACCCTATAGGACACAGTAGAACTGCCCCATAAGGTTTCCAAGGTTGTAAATCTTTACGGAAGGAGACCGCCACATCTTTCTCCTTTGGGGTGGCTGGTGGATTCGAATTGCCAACCTTTCAGTTAGCAGCCGTGCGCTTAACCACTGCACCGCTCCTTTTTTTGTTGGTGCTATATATATATTTACCACCCTAAAAAATAAAAAGAACAAAAAAATATTGCATTGGCATATTTACTTGGATGACCGAGATTTTTGGTGAGTGGGGCCCCTATTCCTTGGGCCCCGCTGCCTCCCCCTCTGGGACACCTGGCTTTGTTGCTGTAGTGCAGAGAAGAATCTCTCTCTTTCCTTTGCAGCACGGGCCTGAGGCCAAAACGAAGCCGCAAGCAGGAACGTGTTTTTTAACCCCTGCCCCCTCAGTAGGAGGTGTCACTGGGAGGAAGTGGTTCAGAGGGGAAATTGAGAAAGAAGAGGGTCATTGGGGTCAGGGGCCTCAGGGAGGGGTAGGGACAGAAGGCCAGGGCCAAGGACATATTCCTGCCTGCCCCTGGCTTCGTTTCTGTGTCTGTAGCCTGAAGTGGGGGCTACATTCTCCTCCCACCTCCCTGTCTAAAGACTTTGGACTTCCAAATGCAAACTCAGCGTCCTGGGGTTCTCTGAGCTTACTGTTGTTGTCAATCGCCCTGGAATCATCGGATTCAGGATGACTCTGTGTGTGTCAGAGTAGAGCTGCTCCATAGGATTTTCAATGGATGTGACCTTTCAGAAGCAGATCACCAGGCCTTTCTTCTGAGGTGCCTCTGGGTGTACTCGAGCCACCAACGTTTTGGCTAGTAGTTGAGCACTTAACCATTTGCACCACCCAGAGTTTACTGGGTGTCGCACTCGGTCCTCAGTCTTGGGAACACGGTGGAAAACAGAACAGACCCGGTCCTGTGTCTCAGAGCTGACACTTGAGGGGGGAAGACAGACGATAAGCAAGGAATCCAATCTAAGGATTACAGGACGTGATAAAAACGGTGAAACACACAGACAGGGTGGGGAGAAAGGCAGGAACTGGGGGGCGCTTCAGCTCAGGAAGGGCCTCTCAGAGGAGATGGCATTTGAACTGAGGCTGGAAAGAGGTGAGGGAATGAGTTGTGTGAGGATCTGGAGGAAAGGCATTCCAGGCAGAGGGAGTAGCACCTGCAAAGGCCCTGTGGTGGGAATGAGCCAGATTTCCAAGGGGCTGCAGGCAGAGCCTTGTGACTGCAGCTGAGAAAGCGAGGTTGGTAGTGGGAGGAGGTGGGGCCAGGGAGGCTGGGGAACATTTGCCAGGCACAGCAGGGAGTCAGGAGTTTACCGGGGAAGAAAACCCTAAACTGGCTCCAAGCTGTAACTTGTAGCGTCCTCCCTCCGGCCTATCAACCGTCTCATACCTCTGTTGTTGTTCGTTGCCGTCGGGTAGATTCCGACTCATGGCCACCTCATGTGTGCGCGGTAGAACTGTGCTCCATAAGGTTTTCAAGGCTATGACCTTTCATAGCACATTGCCAGGCCTTTCTTCTGAGGCACTCCTGGGTGGTTTCAAACGGCCAACTGTTTGTTCCACCCAGGGACTCCTCAGACCTCTGTTACCCTCCCGCCCCCCAAGGGCCAGCCTCCCTCCAAAGAGAGAGCACCTAACAGATAATAACTCACCACCCATCTGTCAGTTTGTGATACTGTGGTGGCTTCTGTGTTGCTGTGCTGCTGGAAGCTATGCCACCAGTATGCCACCAGGATTTCAAATACCAGCAGGGTCACCCACGGTGGGCAGGTTTCAGCAGAGCTTCCAGACTAAGATGGACTAGGAAGAAAGGCCTGGCGATCTACTTCTGAAAATCAGCCAATGAAAACCTGATGGATCACAGCAAACTATTGTCGGAAGATGAGCCCTCTAGGCTGGAAAGCACTGAAAATACTCAGTGGCCAAAACAATGGATTTGACCAGACACACAACCGATGGCACAGGACCAAGCAACATTTCATTTTGTTATATGTGGGGTTGCCATGAGTTGGAGCTGACTCACAGACAGCTAACGGCAACAACAATAGATAATAAAAATAATCAGGAGGAGGAAACATGAACACAGGTCAACACTTTTGCACAGATTGCAGGCCAGGCCTGTTCTAAGCATTCTCCCCGCCCCATTTGGTGGATGGACAAACTGAGGCTGGAGGCAGTAGGTAACATGCCCAGGTCTCGCACAGTCTGGAGCGGAGCCAGGATTCCAACCTAGGCCTTGTCTGGCGGCTGAGCTATGCTCTACCCCAGCCCAGACTCAGGTGTTCTCTTGGCCCAGACAGGCACATCAAGAAACGAAATTGTCCCCCCTTGCCATGGATCTGGAAACCCTGGTGGCATAGTGGTTAAGTGCTACAGCTGCTAACCAAGAAGTCAGCAGGTCAAATCCGCCAGTGCTCCTTGGAAACTCTATGGGGAAGTTCTACTCTGTCCTATAGGGTAGCTATGAGTCAGAATCAACTCAACGGTAACGGGTTTGTTTTTTTTGGGGGGGGGGTGGTCTGTAGATCCACCTGTAAGTACCCGAGGCAGGGGCTAGAGGAGGTAGTGAGCTCGTTGTCCCCCATCTCCAAGGTTTCAGCATGGTGGCGTGGCAGGAACTGAGGGGAAGAGGGAGCCCCCAGCCCTGCCAGGGTGGATGTGGGTATCCTGGAGTCCTTCCTGGAGGCTGGGTCCAAACCTAGGCGTATACCCAAGAAACCATGCAGGGCAGGGTCTTGTTAAATACTCGGGTCTGGAGTCCATCTTCAGGAGGGCCAGTGATTTAATAGCCCTCCCCACCCCGCCCCTGCAAATGGAAGAAATGATGAAGTAAAAGAACTGAACAGAAGATTTCAAAGGGCAGCTTGAGAAGACCAAGCAAAGTATTATAATGAAATATACAAAGACTGGGAGTTAGAAAACCAAAAGGGAAGAACTCACTCAGTATGTCTCAAGCTGAAAGAACAGAAGAAAAAATTCAAGCCTTGAGTTGCAGTACTCAAGGTTTCTATGGGCAAAATGTTAAACAATGCAGGAAGCTTCAAAAGAAGATGGAAGGAATACACAGAGTCACTGTACCAAAAAGAATTGGTTGATGTTCAACCATTTCAGGAGGTAGCATATGATCAAAAACCAATGGTACTCGCCCTGATAGGGAACACAACAGAGAGTCCCTGACGGAGCAGGAGAAAGGTGGGGTATAGAACTCAAATTCTAGTAAGAAGACCAGACTTAATGGTCTGACTGAGACTGGAGGAACCCTGGAAAGCACGGCCCCCAGATTCTCTATCAGCCCAGAACTAAAACAATTTCCGAGGCCAACTCTTCAGACAGGGATTAGACTGGACTTTGGGACATAAAGTGATACTCACGAGGAGTGTGCCTCTTAGCTCAAGTGGATACAAGAGACTAAATGGGTAGCTTCTGTCCGGAGGTAAGATGGGAAGGCAGAGAGGGTTAGGAGCTGGTTGAATGGACGTGGGGAATCAGGGGTGGAAAGGAGGAATGTGCTGTCACAGCATGGGGAGAGCAATTAGGGTCACAACAATGTATGTATAAATTTTTGTATGGGAGACTAACTTGAAATGTAAACTTCATTTAAACTACAACAATAAAAAAAAAAAAAAAAAAAGAACCAGTGGTACTGAAGGAAGAAGTCCAAGCTGCACCAAAGACACTGTCAAAAAACAAGGCTCCAGGAATTAATTGACAGAACTGAGATATTTCCAGATTCAGAAGAGGATGTGGAACGAGGGATATCTTTGCTGATGTCAGATGGATCCTGGCTGAAAGCAGAGAATACCAGAAAGATGTTTACCTGTGTTTTATTGACTATGCAAAGGCATTCGACTGTGTGGATCATAACAAATTATGGATAACATTGCTAAGAATGGGAATTCCAGAACACTTAATTGTGCTCATGCGGAACCTGTACATAGACCAAGAGGTAGTCGTTTGAACAGAACGAGGGGATACTATGTGGTTTAAAATCAGAAAAGGTGTGCATCGGGGTTATATCCTTTCACCATATTTATTCAATTTGTACATTGAGCAAATAATCTGAGAAGCTGAACTATATGAAGACAGTGGCACCAGAATTGGAGGAAGACTCATCAACAACCTGCTTTATGCAGGTGGCACAACCTTGCTTGCTGAAAGCGAAGAGGACGTGAGGCACTTACTGAGCAAGATCAAAGACTACAGCCTTCAGCAGGGATTACACCTCAACATAAAGGAAACAAAAATCCTCACGACTAGACCAATAAGCAACATCATGGTAAAGGGAGAAAAGAGTGACGTCGTCAAGGATTTCATTTCATTTGAATCCATAATCAATGCCCATGGAAGCAGTAGTCAAGAAATCAAATTACATACTGCATTGGGAAAATCGGCTGCAAAAGACCTCTTTGAAGTGTTAAAAAGCAAAGATACCACTCTGAGGACTAAGGTGTGCCTGACCCAAGCCATGATTTTTTCAGTTGTCTCATATGCATGCGAAAGCTGGACAATGAATAAAGAAGATCAAAGAATTGTTGCCTTAGAATTATGGTATTGGCATATATTGAATATATATTGATATATATATTGATGTCTTTGATTTATGGTGTTGGTATATATTGAATATACCATGGACTGCCAGAAAAACAAACAGATCTGTCTTGGAAGTATAGCCAGAATGCTCCTTAGAAGTGAGGATGGCAAGACTTAGGCTCATGCACTTTGGACATGTTATCAGGAGGGACCTGTCCCTGGACAAGGACATCATGCTGGGTCAGCTAAAAAGAGGAAGACCCTCGACGAGTTGAATTGCCACAACGGCTGCAACAATGGGCTCAAACATAGCAACGATTGTGAGGATGGCGCGTGACCAGGCAGTTTCGTTCTGTCGCATGTAGGGTCGCTATGAGTCAGAACTGACTCAACGACATGTAACAACAACAATAACAGCCACCCCACAGTGGGTCCAGTCCGGACTGGGAAGGGGGGGCGCTTCCTGGACCACCAGCAAGGGTGCTCCTGGTAGCAGTGCAGAAAGGCCTGGAGGTAGTGTCCCTTCTTTTTCTTCCTGTTTGGAGACTATCTGAAGGAGGAGGTGGTGGGTGATGGGGCTGGGCACTGGAGAAGCCCTGGGGGCGGGGGTGGGGTGGTCCTGAGGGTCCTGCCGCTCAAAGTCGGCTTTCTGGAGTACAGAGTGAGGGGGCTGGACCCAGCCTGACCCCTCCCCAAGCAGAGCAGTTCTTTGAGGGTTCAGGTTTTGTTTTGAAAACTCACCTGAAATTTTCGATGAACTCCTTAACATTTCCTATGAAAAACCAAAGCAAACCTGTTGCTATCGAATCGATTCCAACTCGTGGCCACCCCATGTGATACAGAATAGTACCGCTCCGTAGGATTTTCAAGGCTATGACCTTTTGGAAGCAGATTGCCAGGGCTTTCTTCCGCAGTGCTCCTGGGTGAGTTCGAACCACCAACTTTACGTTAGCAGTCGAGTGCTAACTGTTTGTGCCACATCTCCTATGACTTCGCTATAAACCTACGTGTAATTCTTTCCTCGAACCTCAGTGAGCAATCTGTAGACTCACTTCCCGAATCATTTAACAAATATTTGCCGAGCCCCTCTGCCCTCGTGGGGCTCCCAGGTGAGACGAGTGAATAACCCGATAAACAGACACAGGAGGAGGCAGTGGTGGCTCAGTGGTAGAACTCTCATCTTCCATGTGGGAGCCCCAGGTTCAACTCCCGGCCAAGGCACCTCATATGCAGCCTCCACCTGTGTGTTAGCGGAGGCTTGCGTGTTGCTAGGATGCTGAAAAGGTTTCAGTGGAGCTTCCGGACTAAGACAGACGAGGAAGAAAGGCCTGGTAATCTATTTCTGAAAATTAGCTAAATGAAAACCGTATGGATCACAGTGGCCCGATCCGAACCTGATCATGGGGATGGTGTAGAATCAGGCAGTGTTTTGTTCTGTTCTGCATGGGGTCACCATGAGCCAGGCCAATTTCACAGCAGCTAACAACAACCAGGTTTTGACAACTGACCCCACTGCCCCACTCCCAAGCAGGGCCACACAGCTCACAGGCCACTCCATTGCACGGGTGTTACTCCCAGGCTGAAACTTTCAATGTGAACAATGATTGCTTTTGTGGCTCGGAGTGAGGCTGACTTAACGGCAGCTAACAAGAGGCACAGAATGGAATTCCAGGTGGGTGGTGCCAGGGAGAGGACTAAAGCTAGGCGAGGGGGTAGAGAGAGGGCTGGCGTGCATGCAGGTGGGTGGGAGAGTCAGGGAGGGCTTCTTGTATGAGGGAGCACTTCAGGAAGCTCTGGGAACAGTGATCTGGCTGAGGGAACAGCCAATGTAAAGGCGTCATCTTCCCAGTGATCCCTTGTGGCCATGTTTTTATGCCCATTACTCAAATGAACAAACCAAGGCTTGGCTGTCCTAGGGGACCCCCTGCAGGTCAGTAGCAAAGCCAGGCTCTGCCCCTGGCTGTCTTTGACCTCCGTTTCTAAGAGGGGGTTTGGACTGGGCCACCCTCCCCGCCTGTGAGTCTGGGCACTGGGACTTGGGTTGGGGTGAGGCAGGGCTGGGCCAGGATGGAAGCGGGGAAGCCAGGTGCCAGGCAGGCAGACAGATGGGTGGCTGGTGCAGCCATGCAGGAAGTGGCTTCGCAGGTAGACAGGTAGCAAAGACGCGGAAACCCCAGCCGGGCCCCCGGCGTCGGCCCTGTGGGCGGGTAGGGGGCCCGACACCCGATGCCACATCTGAGGGGCAGACCCTGGCACGGGGCCCGCTGGCAGAGGGGGCGGAGCAGCCAGGTGGCTGGGGTTCCCAGCAGGGCCCCGGCTTGGGTAATGGGGAGCTCACTACCTCCCTCTTTCAGCTCCCAAATACCTCTCCAGTTGGGAGACTTCAGAGCTGCTCCCTGGGCCTCCTACTCTGAGGAGGGAAAGGCTTCCTCCATTCTTCCTTTCTTTCTGTGGAGTTTTTACTAGACAGAATGCACCTACTATGCGATTAGCCCATTTAAAGTGTAAAGTTCAGTGGTTTTTCGTACCTTCACAGAGTTGTGCAACCATCGTCACTATCGTTTTTAGAACATTTTCACAGCTCATAAAGAAACTCTGTACTCTTTAGCTGTGGAGACATTGCTGGTTTAGCGGTAGGATTCTCGCTTTCCATGCAGGAGGCCTGGGTTTGGTTCCCGGCCAATGCACCTCATGCGCAGTGGAGGCTTCTGGGTTGCTGTGATGCTGAACAGGTTTCAGCGGAGCTTCCAGACTAAGACTGATTAGGAAGAAAGGCCTGATGATTGACTTCCAAAAACAGCCAGTGAAAACCCTGTGGATCCCAACAGTCCAATCGGAAATTGATCGTGGGGGTGGTGAGGATCGATCAGGCAGCATTTCGTTCTGTTGCACATGGGGTCGCCATGAGTTGGGGGCCGATTCAACAGCAGCGAACAACAGCCATACAATTCACCCACGTAAAGTGTCCAATTTGGTGGTTTTTAGTACATTCGCAGAGTTGTGCAACATCACCGCAGTTGATTTCAGAACATTTTCACAGATCAAAAAGATATCTCGTACTCTTTAGCTATCACCCCTCCCCTCTCATCCTCACTACCCAAGCCCTAAAAAAAAAAAAAAAAAAAATTTCCAGGACCCGCAGCATCAGCATATCCTGGGAGTTAGTGAGAAAAGCATGTTCCCTGAACCCGTCTCCAATCATAGGTGAGGGTGACGTGTGTTCTCTGGAACACTAGGATTCCTTGAGATGTTTTTAAAAAAAAAAAAAAAAAGTTTCTGTGGTGACAACTGTGACTCATGGCGACCCCAGGAGTATCAGAGTAAAACTGTGCTCCATAGGATTTTCAATGGCTGATTTTTCTGAGATCGATTTCTAGGTCTTTCTTCTGAGGCACCTCTGGGTGGACTCAAACCTCCAACTTTTTGATTAGTAGCCAAGCTTGTGAGCTGGGCTTATCCAAAGGCCAGTGGGGCCTCTGTGGGGTTTAAGCCAGGAGCGGGGAGGTTAAGGAGCACCCTGGGTGGTGCAAATGATTAACGAGCTCAGCTGTTAACCTAAAAGTTGGTGGTACAAGTCCACCCACAGATGCCTTGGAAGAAAGTCCTGGTGATCTGCTTCCAAAAAATCAGCCATTGAAAACCCTATGGAGTACAGTTGTACTCTGACACACACACATGGGGTTGCCTGAGTAGGAATCGACTTGATAGCAACTGGTTTGGGGAGGTGCTTAAGAGCAAGGGAGGTTCGGATCCCAGCTCTGCCCTCGCCATGTGAAGGGATGCGTTGCTTCCACGCTCTAGGCCTCAGTTCTCTCGTCTGTGAAACGGGGGCTGAGGGGGCACCCAGCTCAAGGGAGTGGTGTGAGGAAGAAACGAGGTGACACAGGGATGGCATGAGGCAGAAGCCCCCCACAGTGACTGGCAGAGAGACTGGGGGTGGGGGCTGGACCAGAGACATGATGGAAAAATGGGGACAAGGACATCAATAGAGACAGAAAGTAGATTAGTGGTTGCCCAGGTCTGGGATGGAGTCCCCGGTGGTGCTGGCAGAGTCCGCCCCGACCCCATGCACAATGGAACAAAATGCTGCCCTGTCCTGTGCCACCATCATGCTCTGTTGCACATTAGACTGTTCTGATCAGTGAGTTTTCGTTGGCTGATTTTCAGAAGTTGATAGCCAGGCCTTTCTTCCTAGTTCATCTTAATCTGGAAGCTCCACTGAAACCTGTTCAGCATCATAGCAACACACAAGCCTCCAATGACAGATGAGTGGTGGCTGCGATGAAGTGCATTGGCCGGGAATCGAACCCAGGTCTTCTGCATGGGAGGCGAGAGTTCTAGGACAAAACCACCACCTCTAAACTTGCACAGGAGCATCACGTAAAATCTTTGTGGTGTAGAAATGTGAAACAGGACAAGTAGGTGGGGCAGGACTCAGAGAGTTATTTCAGCTGAGAAAGTCAGTCAGAGCCTCTCTGAGCCAAGACCTGAAGGAGGTGAGGGAGCGAGACGTGAGAACAGCAATCTCCGCAGAGGGAACAGCCAGTGCATAGGCCTTGGGGGCAGGACCGCGACTGGGGTGATCAGTAGGGCGACTGGTGTGGCAGCAGTGGGAGGAGATGGGGTCTAGGGTAGTCGGGACCAGATCACAGGGACTTGTGGGCCTCAGTGAGGGGTTTGGATTTTATTCCAAATGTGACTGTGGACACACCCAGGACCCAGGATACCACAGCTGCAATGAAAATATTTGCTGGAAGTGGACCTGGCCCTGCCTTTTCCACCTCAGGGATTTCATATCTCTTCTCAGAGGCCTCAGGCTACAGTGAATTCGGGCCTGTGCACATCTTCCTGAGGAAGCTGGAACAGTGTGAAACTGTGTGGAACAGCGCAATGGCATTCTGGAGACAAGGCTCTGTCTCCAGCTGGGCCGAGCTTCGTGGGCTCCTCCGAAACTGAGTCCTTGGCTACCTACCTCCAGCCTGGAGTCTGAAGCCGGCCCCCGAAAGACCAAACTACCCCCCCATTGCCCCTTCCGTTAACTTGACATCTTGGGCACAGGGGCCCAAACTGCCCCCCAAACAACCCACTCTTCTCCTCTGCACAACCTCAGGTCTGACGGGGGCCTCACTCTGCCACCCCATCCCTGTCTATAAAACTATGTGTTTGACACCCATCTGGCAACTGACATCCACTTGGCGAGGCCCAGGAAGGAGGCGCAGGACTGACCAGGCCTCAGTTTTCCCCATCTGTGAAATGGAGCCCCGTGTGCACAATACGGACCCTCTGCTTTCATTGAGCATTAGGCGCCCGTAAAGCCTTGTCCCCTGTGCCCCCAAGTGCCTGATGCCCTACCCTTTGCCCTGGCCATGGCTGCACCAGGCACTGTTTGCTGTCTCTCTCTGCTCACCTGGCCTGGTAACACTTCTGTGAAAACCACAGCTCGGGTGCCCTTATCTACTATTGGTGGCGAGCTCGGGTGGTTTGGGGCCTCTCCTTGCGCTTCTCAGAAGAGCTGGTCGGTGTCATCATAGGATGGTTGGCAAAAAAACAGCCCCATTATCAGGTCCCCATCTCGATGCTGGCTGATGAAGGCCTTCAGTGCACCTGATCACTTGTTTACTGGGGTGTATGTTGGAGGTTCTCAGGCCCTGGGGACTTCTGGGTCAGGGCTGGGAAGTGGAGAGGCTGGGGTTTCCAGGGAGGCCTCCTGGAGGAGGGGATGTTGGAATAGCAGGTCTTGGGGATGGAAGTGAAGTTTGCTGCAGAAGGTGGGGAGGGCGGGGCAGGCAGTAGGACTCACCTGGGCAAAGGCTTGGAGGTGAGGAGCCTCTAGCAGCTTCTGGCTAGTGAGCTGGGCTTATTCTGAGAGCAGCAGGGCCTCTGTGGGATATGAGGCAGGAGGGGTAGGGAAGTTAAGGAGCCCCTGGGTGGTGCAAATGGTAAAGCACTCGGCTGCTAACTGTAAGGTTGGTGGCTCAAATCTACCCAGAGGTACCTTAGAAGAAAGGCCTGGCTATCTGCTTCTGCAAGGTCACAGCCATGAAAACCCTAGAGAACACAGTTCTACTCCGCACACATGGGGTCACCAGGAGTCCAGGTTGGCTCGGTGGCAACTGGTTTGGTTTGGTTTTTGTCAAATCTAAGGAATCAACATTTATTGATTGCTATTAACTAAACCCCGGACTTTGTTCCAACGTCACTGGGCTTCCCACTATCTTTTTCTGTTCCAGGACCCCACCCAGCATCCCACACTGCATTTAGCCGTTCAGCCCTTTTGAAAATAGGAATTGTATGTATTGGATATCTGACTGTGAAGCTGGAGAAGGCTAGGGGGAGGGGGCTTGGTGGTGTCTGCAAACCCCTGCCAGGCTGTCCCTGACCAAGGGGTTCCCAAGAGGGTCTGAAGCTCCTGGGGCCAAGGTAGGCTGGTGGGGGTGGGGGAAAGATGAAGGCTCAGTCTGAGGAAGGATTTTCTAACCCTGTCCAGGAGGAGAATCCCAACAGACTGCCTTGTAGGAAGTGAGCTCCCCGTCCTGGGGGGCATGTAAGGAAGTTCTCATCCGGAACGTGGAGGAGAATTTATGAGGGCCTCAGGTCTGCGATGGGATGAACTCTGGCCCAGTACTCCCTGTCAGGGCCTCTGGATTTGGGGAGAATTCTTTGGAGAATGTTCTGCTGTGTTCTCCTTGTGGTGTGCCCACGGCCCTCTCTGCCTTGGAGTCTGAGGAACTGAATCACACTGGGCAAGCGAGTCCCCCTCCCTGAGCCTCAGTTTCCCTATCTGCAAAACAGGGCTTCCACTTTACACCATGAGGACGGCTATAATAATAACAATAGCAATAATAATAAAAAAAGAACAACAGAAAATAACAAGGGTTGACAAAGTTGTGGAGAAACTGGAACCCTCAAGCACTGCTGGTGGGAATGTAAAATGGTGCAGCCCCTGTGGAAAACAGTATGGCAGTTCCTGAAAATTTAAACATAGAATTACCACGTGACCCAGCAACTCCACTCCTAGGTATATGAAAACACACGTCCACATAGAAACTTGTACACCAATGATCATAGCCCCACTATTCACAATAGCCAAGAAGTGAAAACAACCCAAGTGTCCATCAAAGGATGAACGGACAAACAATGTGGTCCTCCATACAATGGAATATTCTTTAACCATAAAAAAGAATGAAGCTCTGGTACATGCTACAACATGGATGAACCTTGAAAACATTCTGATCAGTGAAATAAGCCAGACCCAAAAGGTCACATGGCATATGATTCCATTGAAATGAAATGTCCAGACCAGGCAAATCCATAGAGACTGAGAGTGGATTATTGGTTGCCAGGGGCCTGGGGGTGGGGGATGGGGAGTGACTGCTAACAGGTACAGGGATTCTTTTTGGGATGATGAAAATATTCTAGAACTAGGTAGAGGTGGTGGTGGCACACCCTTATGGATGTACTAAATGCCACTCAATTGTGCGCTTTAAAATGGTTAAAATGGTGCATTTTATGGTTTGTGAATTTCACCTCAATTAAAAAAAAAATCAGGGTCAGCCACTGTGATCACTCCCCTAAAGCAGGGGTCCCGTGGTCCCCGCATACTGCCTCCTGCCCCTTCCTGCCACTGCTTGGTTGTCACGGGGCACCATGGCCCCCGCCCACCTCACCCAGGTGGCTGCGGACCCGGGCTGGAGAGGGGGAGGGGGAAGCACTCTGGAGTCCTGGATTTGCATCGGCCACTTTTACATAAAAATCTTTCCAGGCTGTGCCCAGTGGGCCCTGAAGCCGGACGTGGGGTCAGGCCTGGGGGGTGGCCTTATGGGGGCTTCCGTGGGGGCTTCCGCAACACCCGGCCAGCTTGCTGGTTCCTGTTTTGGGGGAACGTTATCTCCACCGGCTTCTTAGAAAGAGCCGAGGTGGGGGAGTCAGCCAGCACCCCGCAAGCCCCAATGACTGCCTGCACCCTCTTGTCCCCTGAGAAGGGGGGCAAGAACCTGTCCTAGGTCAGCAGGGGTGTGAGAAGGGGGGCATGACAGTGAGCACCCACCCTGCACGGGCCCTCCTGGTGCCTCCAGTATCTTGTGGGACCCCTGGGAGCCATGTCATCCCCAGACCCATCCTTCAACTGAGAAAACAGGGGGCTCTGAGAAGTGACCGACAGGCTGGGGTTTGAGCCGTTGCCCTGGTTCTGAACCCGGGTTTTTTCAATTTATTAAAAACTGGAGACTGTTTTTAGTTTCATTTACATATTGGGAAATAATACAGGCTGGTTTGACGTGTATATCTCGATACATCCCAGATTTGATATGATTTATCATCTCTACCTATGTTTTAGGAGTCCCTGGTGGTGTAGTGGTTAAGAGCTCGGCTGCTAACCAAAAGATCAGCAGTTCGAATCTCCCAGAGGCTCCTTGGAAACCCTATGAGGGCAGTTCTACTCTGTCCTATAGGGTTGCTATGAGTCAGAATTGACTCGACAGCAACGGGTTTGGTTTGGGTGGTGCAAATGGTTGAGTGCTTGACTGCTAGCTGAAAGGTTGGTGGTCTGAGTCCACCCAGTGGTGCCTCGGAAGACAAGCCTGGCAATCTTCTTCCGAAAGGTCACGGGCTTGAAAACCTCATGGGGCAGTTCTATTCTGCACACATGGGGTTGCCATGAGTTGGAGTTGACTCGGTGGCAACTAACAACAATAACAATCTCTGTTTTAAATCTCCAGTTCTTTTTGTTTCCTTCTTTATTCTTTTTTTTAATCATTATTATTGTGGTAAAAATATACACAACTCAATTTCTACACGTACAACTCAGTGACACGACTACTTTCTTCAAGTAGTGCACCCGTTACCACTATTCTTTTCCAAATCCTTCCACCACCATTAACATAAACTCACCGCCCCCTGAGTAAACACTGCCCCTCTCCTCCCTCCCACCCCTGGAAACCATGAATAACCTTTAGTTTCTATTTGCTTATTTCATATAAGTGAGCTCATACAGTATTTGTCCGTTTGTGGCTGACTTATTCCACTGAACACGATGTTTTCTAGGTTCATCTGTACTGTGCCGTGCATCAGAACATCACTTTTATTTATAGCTGAGCAGTGGTCCAGTAGGAGCCCCGGTGGTGCAATGGTTAAGCACTCGGCTGCTAACTGAAAGGGGTTGGTGGTTCAAATCCACCAGCATCTCCCATGGAAGAAAAGACCTGGCAATCTGCTTCCGTAAGGATTATAGCCTAAGAAACCCTATGGGGCAGTTCTACTCTGTCCTATAGGGTTGCTAGGAGTCGGAATCAACTCGAGGGCATACAAGAACAACAATATTCCACTGTATGGATATACCACATTCTGAACCCAGGCCTTCGAGATAAGAAGGAAACAGGCCTGACACTGTTGTCCAGGCTACATATATTTACTGAGCACCTCTGGGTGCTGGGGGCAGGCAGAGGGCGTCCCACTCTCCCAGAGTCCAGAGGACAGGTGGTGACTCCAGAGAGATGGGGTGGAGGCCAGAGTAACATGGGGGCGGACCCTGGGCGAGGAGGTGACATCTGAGCGTGTGTCAGTGATACTGACACTGGAGATCTGAGATGCGGAGAGAGGCTGCCCATCTGTGTGGAGGTGGAGGCTTGGGGTCGGGGGGGCGCCCCGGGCAGGGGCAGCACATGCAAAGGCCCAGAGTTGGGAATGGGCTTCGTAGGACCCTGAGCCTCAGCAAGGGGCACAGGGGAAATGAGGGTGCTGCAGGGCCCAGATGGTGTCCCCAAGTCCCTCCAAGCTCCCCAGGGTGGGCACCTCATGACAGGCGACCCTTCCTGCCTCTCTTTCTTTCCTGCCTTGGTTTCGCCCCACGGCCTGCATTTGCATGCTTGGGACATTTCTCCTTTTTCAACCTCTTATCTTCTGAACTCTTCCTACCCAGAGTTGCGTTTGGTTTGGGCTGGGGGTGCCACCTCCCCCCAGCCACTATGACCACCACCATCGGGCAAAGAATTTCCTCCTGGGCTTCTCAGAAAAAAATTGCCTCCATCCCGGGTGGGACAGACTCCCCTCGGCTGACTTGAGCTGGAATCACAGTGAAGACAATATTAAATGTTGTTGTTAGCTGCTGTGGAGTCAGTCCCGACTCATGGTGACCTCACGCACAACAGAACGAAACACTGTCCGGTCCTTCGCCATCCTTGTGATCTGTTGCAGATCGGACCATTGTGATCCATAGGGTTTTCATTCGTTGATTTTCAGAAGTCAATTGCCAGGCCTTTCTTCCTAGCCCATCTTAGTCCGGAAGCTCCACTGAAACCTGTTCAGCATCATAGCAACATGCAAGTCTCCACTGACAGATTGGCGGTGGCTGCGCGTGAGATATATGGGTTGGGAATCTAACCCAGGTCTCCCGCATGGGAGTAGAGAATTCTACCATTGAACTACCAGTGTCCCTCCCCTCTTGGCAATATTGAATACTCATTGTTTATTGAGTGCCTTCTGGAGGCTGCCTTGGGAGGAGCCCATGTTACCCTCCCAGTGCCCCATTTTACAGATGAAGACACTGAGGCTAGTGAGGTAAGACTGGGACTAGAACCCAGAACCCAGGATGTTCTTGTGCACAAGGATCCTGCCCACCCTCCAGGCATGTGGTGAAGAGTTGGGGCAGTGGGCTGGGAAGAAACACATCAGGACAGCTGGTCTGGGCTCAAGTTTTGCCTCCGCCACTTACCTATAGGCACACAGCCTGGCCTCGCTGGGCCTCAGTCTCCCCCTCTGGCAAATGGGCTGAGCACCCCTACTCGGCTCAGTCATAAATGCTCAACCTCCTGTCAAAGGCCTTGGTAGCCTTTAAATGTGTCCACCTAACCTCGCCTGCCTCCACCTGAACTTCTTGATGGCCTCACATTAATCTTGGGGTAAGGTCCATGAGTCCGGCTGTGGCTTTCGAGGCCCTGCGTGGCCTGTCCTGTATTCCCGCCCCCCAATCCGCACCCCCACCACAGGGGCTCTGCTGAATCCTCAGACACTGCAGGCTATCTCAGGACCTCGGGCCTTTGCACGTGCTGTGTCTGTTGCCTGGAGTGCTCTTCCTGTTTCCATCTACCCCCTACCACCCACCCCGCTCTCGCCTGTGCGTCCTTCAGTCTCAGCCCCTCTGCTGAAAGCTGCCTTCTTTCCTTTTCCTCTTTTTAAACTTTTCTGTAAAGTCTATAACATTCGTACAGGAAAGTACCCAAATCCTAAGTGCAGCTTGATAACCTTTTCCAAAGTGAACATGTCCATGTAACCAGCACCCAGATAAAGAAACAGAACATTCCTAGCTCTTCAGCCCTTACAACAAAGCTCCCTGGTGGGGCTCAATATTATAAATGGATGATGAATGATTACATGAGGGTCCCTCTGCCTGGGACAGAGTTGGCCGACAAGCTGTTGGGCCCATGAATTGCATTAATAGAGGTATAGTTTCCAGAATGAGGGAGGTGATTTCTCTCCCCACTCAGGGCTGGTCAGAGCAGGAAGGCAGCTGTCCCTGCTACTTTAAAACGGGGCCGACAGATGGCAGTGGGCCTGGGGAAGACCACCTTTGTGTGTGTGTGTGTGAGTGTGTGTGAACTGTGTGAGTTGCATGTGTGTGCATGAATGTGTGTATATGTGTGAGTAGTATCTATGAAAGTGTGTAAGTGTGCACACGTACATGAGTGTGTGTGCATGTGTACAAGTGTGCATGTGAGTGTAGGCAAGTATGTGTGCGTGTGTGTGTACAGGAGTGTGAGTATGCACTGTGTGTATGTGTCCATTTGTATGTGTGTCCATGTGAGTGTATGTGTGCCTGTGCACGCATGCTCCCAGGGGGTGCTCTCTAGGCACTGAGGGCTTTGGGGTGTTTAACCTGGAGGCAAAGCTGCTGCAAAAAACCTCTTTCAAGTGTTAAAAAGCAAAGATGTCATTTTGAAGACTAAGGTTTCCCTGACCCAAGCCACGGTATTTTCAATCGCCCCACATGCATGTGAAAGCTGGACAATGAATAAGGAAGCCCAAAGAAGAATTGATACCTTTGAATTACGGTGTTAGTGAAGAATATTGACTATACCACAGACTGGCAGAAGAACGAACAAATGTGTCTTGGAAGAAGGACAGCCAGAATGCTCCTTAGAATTGAGAATGGTGAGACGTTGTCTCACATACTGTGGACATGTTATCAGGAGGGATCAGTCCCTGCAGAAGGACATCATACTTGGTAGAGTAGAGGGCCAGCAAAAAAGAGGAAGGTCCTCTACGAGGTGAATTGACACAGTGGCTACAACAATGGGCTCAAACATAACAACATCATGAGGATGGTGCAGGACCAGGCAATGTTTCGTTCTATTGTACAGAGGGTCTTTATGGGTTGGAACTGACTCGGCAGCACGTAACTACAACAACAACCTGGAGGACAGACCCTGCTCTCTGTCACCTGCTCCAGGCAGCTGGGCACAGAGCCAGGTGGGGTGTGGTCCACTCAGACAGAGGTGGTAGTGAGTATCCCGTCAGCAGAGGGATGCCAGTCTGATGTCCCCTTGGCAGCCAGTTGAGTAGGTCCTCAGGGCCAAAGGCTGGCCAAGAGGGGCACTTTGCCTTGTACAAGAGAAGCTGTGCCCACCAGGCCCTGAAGACAAGTGTGTGGGAAGAGGATGCTGCAGGGGACACCTAATCACGCTGAGACCCTCGGTGGAGAGAGACCAAGGCCCACCGTGGGGCAATGACCTGCCCATGATCACCTGGCCAAAACCAGCTTTCCAGGCATGCCAAGCTTCGAGCTCTGGGCTGGGCGGAGTTTAGGTTGGGTTAAATCCAGCATGGCCACCCCCTGCCACCACCACTGAGTTGGCTGCAGCTGCCAGGTGGGGGCCCCGGCACGCTCCACCACCCGCACTGCCGAGCACTGCAAGTGTGGGCCGGCCACTTTACATGGCCACGCTTGGTCTCCTCCGCCTGGCTCCCCAAGAAAGGGCCGAGGGTCTGAGCATGGAGCCACTCCAGCCCACGAGCTCTCGGGTTCAATTTCACTTCTGCGTTTCACTTTTACTGGTCCCTGCGAAATGTGAACCAGGAATGTAGCGTAGTTACTGGGCCCAGATGGCTCCGTTCTGACCAGCCAGGGGTGGGAGAAGCGGGTGGACCCAGGTTCGAATCTCACCCGACAACCGACCTGCTGAGTGGCCTCAAGAGCTGGGCGTAATCTCCCCAACCCCTGAGGAGTGCATGAGGCTGGGGAGAAGCTCCCAGCCCTGGGTCCAGATTCGGCTCTGCCTTTGGCCTTCTGTGTGGCTTCAGGCAGGCGCCTTGCCCTCTCTGTGCCTCAGTTCCCTCTTCTGTATAATGGGAACAGAGTCCTTGGTGGTGCAAGCAGTGAACACGCTTGGCTGCTAACTGAATGGTTAGTGGTTCGAGTCCATCCAGAGGTGCCTCTGAAGAAAGGCCTGGTGATCTATTTCTAAAAAAACAGCCATTGAAAATCCCATGGGGCACAATTCTGCTCTGACACACATGGAGTTGTCATGAGCCAGAGTTGACTTGACAGCAACTGGTTTTTTCTGGTTTACAATAGGAACGACTACAGCCGAGTCCGTGTTGCTCTGATTAAACGTTTGGGCAGGGCTGGGCTAGGGGCTTGCTCAGGGGGCTTTTCTGGGCTGGGGCAAAGGGAGAGGAGAGGTAGGGAGTCCTGGAGAGGCCTGGGGATGGGGGCTGGACAGGCTGTATGTTCTTGAACTTGAGAAACTGTGAGGCTGGATTTGAAAGGCAGGTTACTGGGCCCAAGGTGGGGAGGGGGCAGGTCGACCCCCACTCAGTTCCCCCTAGAACCTTCAGAAAAGGCTCTGGGTCCAGTGAGTGTGTTTGGAGTAGGGTCTGTGTTTTGGGACAGGGCACGGTGGGCTGTGGAGAGGGGAAACTGAGGCACAGAGATGTGAAGGCGCCTGCCCAGGTCGCTCAGCAAGCAAGTGGCCACACCAGGAATGAACTGGGGTTAGCTTCACCAAAGCTGGGGCCTTGGGCCGGAGCAGAGCTCAGATGGCGCCCACCCTGCCTCGCTGCCCCAAGTCAGGTTCCAGGTCCCATGTCCCAGCAGCTACGGGGTACCGAGGCTTCCCGCGGGAGCGGCTGGAAGCTGAGCCCGGTTTATATAGCGGCTCCCAAAATATCTGGCCGCCGATAGGCCAAGGCTGGCGCGGGCGCGGCGGGGCCAATGGCCACAGCTTCCTGTACTGCCAAGATGTTTCCTGCCGATAGCCAGGCCAGCGGCTTTATCTGTGACCCCGGGCCTACGAGAGGGACAGCCCTCCCACCCGGGGGACAGACTGTCCTGGCCGGGCCTAGAGCTTCAGGGATCCCAGGAGAGTGTCAGAGAGAGAGCCCGCAGCGGGTGGTGGGTCGTTTGGTGAACACACGTGGTTTTGGAAGGAGCACTGTATGAGAGTCTGGTCGTCCCAGGTGGAGTGTGGCTCTGTGGTTTGATGGTTGTATGGTCCCAAGTCATCCGTCTAGTGGAGATGGTGGTGTCTCTATTTTCATCAGTCATTTCCCAGTACTCCCCCGGCCCTCAAAGAGTTCCCAGCGTGGGGGTAACAGAGCTGGACACAGACACCTCCAGGCCTGCAGCATCGAGGCTCTGCTGGAGGAAGGGCCAGGGATTGAGGGAATCCAGAGTGTCTGTCTGGAGGAGGGACATCACAGCCGGGGCTTAGCAGATATGTAGGCATTCACTAGGCAGATGTGGTGGAAGGGGTGACCAGATTGAGGGAACAGCAGGTGCAGCTGCTTGGAGTCAAAGGGTCACTATCTCCATTTCATAGAAAAGGAAACCTAGATTCCAAGACGAGGTGACACCGTGGGTCTCACACCTGCCTCTTCCCCTGCACCTGCTGACCAAGACCCAGATATCTGAAGGAAACATGTCAGGGGCCTCAGTGATAAGCTTGGGACCTGGGAAATGGGTCCTAAGGTGCTTCTAGGGTTTTCACGGTTGTCTCATCAGCTCAACCATGGTGGCCAGAGAATCCTCAGGGCCCTGGCGGCTGGGGTCTGATCAGAGCTTCAGGGGAGGGGGAGGGGTCAAAGTGAGTCCCAAGACTCCAGGTGGGTCTGACACCAGGTCTTGGCTCTGCCTCTGCCTTGCGGGGTGGCTTTGGGGAAGTCCTTGAGCCCTCCAGGGCTCAGTCTGCCCATTTCACTAGATGCTGCCCAGCTTTGAGACTTTCTGAGGTTATCCACACTGTCCCTGCCCTTGCAGGGGCCACACTGTCCCAGGGTGCCAGCTCCCAAGGACTGTCCACTCGAGAACCCAGCCTCTGCCCTCTTGTCTCCTCCCGTCCTGGCTCAGGTTTTGGGCTTTTGTGCCAAGCACAGGGAGACAGGGAGGGTTGATGGGGTGAGAGATGAGGGGACAGTTGGTTTGGGCCCCTCTTTAATGTTTTTCAAGAGGTGTGAGTGAAGCGTGGAACTTGGTGCAATAAGCCAGTCTCACCTCTGTGGGGCTGAGCCACCAGGGTCTCCCAGTCTTAGGACATGAAAATGTGTGGCAGAGGGACCTCAACAGACATGTCCACAGCACCATTGTGGAAACACCCCTGGTGTCCATCAACAGGTGAATGGATACACACAAAGTGGTCCATCCATACAGTGGAATATTACTCAGCCATAAAAAGGAATGAAGCTCTGATACATATGATAATGCGGATGAACCCTGAAAACATGATAAGAGAAGCCAGACACAAAAGAACAAATACTGTATGGTCCCACCTATATGAAATATCCAGAATAGGCAAGCGTATAGCCACCAAAGTTTATTAGTGGTTACCAGGGGCTGGGGGCTGGGGGGGGAATCGGGAGGTATTGCTTAAGGGGCACTGAGTTTCTGTTTAGGATGATGAAAAAAAATTGGAAGCGGATGGGGTGATGGTTGCACAACATGATGAACGCAATCAATGTCACTGAATTGTACACTTAAAAATGGTTGAAATGTCAAGGGTTTTGTTATATATATTTTACCACAATAAAATTAAAACAATTAAAAAAAGGAAGGAAGTTCTGATACATGCTACAGTGTGGATGAATCTCACAAAGCTGATGCTGAGTGAAAGACCACATAGTGTCTGATTCCATTTACATGAAATGTCCACAATAGGCAAATCCACAAAGAGAGAAAGCAGATTCGTGGTTGCCAGGGGCTGGGGGAGGGGAATGAGGAGTGACTGTAACGGGTACAGGGCTTCCTTCTGGGGTGATGAGAATGTTCTGGAACTGACGGAGGTGGTGGCTCCACAGCATGGTGAATGGACTAAAAGCCACTGAATTGTACCCCTTAAAATGGTGAATTGTATGGTATGAAAATTTCACCTCAATTAAAAAAATTTTAAAATGTGTGGCAGTTTCTCAGAGGTGGTTTCTGGGTGGTTTTTTCCATTTTAAATGATAAACTTTTGGTGCTCTGTGTTCTGATTGTCTTGATTGTAGGTGGGACTCCCTGCTTGATGGGAATGGCTACTCTGGAACCAGGGTGTGGCACCTGACACCCATCCCATCCCCCTGGCAAAGTGGGAGGGCTTGAGCTCTCTTGGGCCTGCGCACGCCCCCCATGCCCTCTCACTGAGTCTCCCTGACAGGTAAGGGGTGGGTGAGCCCATTTCCCAGGTAGGTAAACTGAGGCTCAGGACACCCTGGAGTCAGGCTGCTCCAGGGCCTGGGTGACTTGCACCCCCCGGCCATCTGTGCCATGGCATGGTGGGGTCTGCAACATGACCGCACGCCTGGCCTGCACACACCCCCACTCACGCTGCCTGGCTCCTGCCGCCCTCCCAGGGGCTGCTGGGAAGCACTACCAGGTGCAACCTGTTTCTCTCGGACGGGAGCAGAGGCAGGAGAGCGATGGGAAGTGCTCCCCAGTCCCTGCCCTTCCGAGAGCGGCAGCGGGACAGGGGAGGGGCTGCCCAGGGACCGCCCAGGAGGAGGTGGGGACATTCTGGGCTTCAGCCTGTGGTCTCAGGAGCTGGGACACCTCGCTTCTGCTCTCTGACCTCTGCGAACTGGGCTTTATAGCAGTTGCTGCTTCTCAAAATGGATCTGAGGGGTGAAGGAAACCAAGAAGGGACTGGGCTAAGGGCGAACTGTGCTTGGCAGATGGAGATGGGGACACGGCAGGCTGCTGGGGTCCAAGGTGGGAGGTCTGAGAAACCCCCCTGCTTCAGGAGCTCGGCTTCACTGGAGGGAGTTGCCGAACGTGTCCCTGTGTCTGGAGTTGTTGTTGGTTGCCATCAAGTTGATTCCGACTCATGGCGACCCCATGTGTGACAGAGTAGAACTGTGCTCCATAGGGTTCTCAATGGCTGATTTTCTCAGAAGTAGATTGCCAGGCCTTTCTTCTGAGGCACCTCTGCATGAACTTGAACCACCAACCTTTCGGTTAGCAGAGGAGCGCTTAACTGTTTGTGCCTCACTTGTTGTTAGTTGCTGTCGAGTCAGTTCCAAATCCTGGTGAACCCAAGTGTGCAGCGTAGAACTGCTCCATAGGGTTTTCAGGGCCGTGACCTTTCAGAAACAGATCACCAGTGCTGTCTTCCGAGGAGCCTCTGGATGGGTTCAGACTGCCAACCTTTCAGGTAGTAGTGGAGCGTTAACCATTTGCACCACCCAGGGACTCCTTCTGTCTGGAGAACCCCTGGCAAACTCCAGCTTATCCTTCAAAACCATGCTTCCATGCCCCCTCCTCCAGGCAGCCCTTTCTGACATCCAAGGAAGATCCCCAGCTCTGCTTTTGATGGTCCTCTTTATGGATCAGCCCCAATTCCTCAAATTGGGGGTGTCTAGCTCAGTCAGGGGTGAAGTTGAGCTGGGATGAGGGGCCTGGAAGCAGGGAGCTCTGCTTTGAGGGGGAGGCAGCAGCAAGGGGGAGGGAGACTCAGAGGGGAAAGGAGCTTAATAGGTATTATTGACATGCACCCCACCTCCCGTCTGTGGGTCTGTTCCTGATGAGCCCCCATGTGGGGGACAGAGCGGGGCACATGTCATATGGTCAGGACAGGGCAGTGCCAAAGGGACAGAGAGGGGCAGTTAACCCTGGCTCCATGACACCCCCACCGGGTCAGGACCTGCAGGGGCAACTGGGGGGAGGGAAGGGAAGGGGTGACGGGGTTGCCAGAGCTGTCTGCCAAAGGCTTGGAGCTTGAGAGGAGTGTGTGTGTGTGCGCGCTGTATGTGCGTGTCTGTGGGTGCTGTCTCTTTGTGTGTAGTGTCTGTATGTTGTACATGTGTCTGTGTGTTGTAGGTGTGGTTGTGTTATCTCTGTGTGTTGTGTGTAACTCTGTGTGTGTGTTATATGTGAATCTGTGTTGTGTTGTGTTGCTGTGTGCATGTATGTGTTGTATGTGTGTGTTGTACATGTGTGTTCCATGTCTGTGTGTGTTATATTGTATTCTATGTCTGTGTGTGTTGTGTTGTGTTCTACATCTGTGTGTGTTGTATGTGTGTGTGTGAGCATGTGTGAATGTACGTGGCATTTTTAAGGAACTGAATCTGCGGGTTGGATGTGTGCACTGCCCCTGCAGGCACCCTCACCACACAACCTCCCCGCCCACAGCCTTGCTGTCCCCAAGCCTTCTGGGCTCCCTCTCCAGTGCACCAGAATCCCACCACTTCTCACCATCACCCCCATCCCACCAGCCCCCTCGCTGCTCTGCTACAAGCCCTGCACTCCCCTCTCTCATCTGTCACCACCAGAGGAAGCTGTGAAGCCATAACACACTCCATGGCTCCCCAGCATCTCAGAGTGACCCCTCCTCGTGCACACCCTCTCCAGGGGGTCTCATCCCCTCCCCTCCTCCCATTGCCTCTTTCTCTTCTTCAAATGCCTCCTCCCCTAGGCTCCAGTCCCTTGACCCGCAGCCCTTCCTCCTTGAACCCTCCCTTCCCATGCCCATCTGCTCTCAGCCTCAGCAGTGTCTTCTCTGCTCGGGGCTGCATGTCCTCATTGCTCCCTACCCAGCCCCCTGCATACCAGTGCCGTGACTTTTGAGACAATCTGTCACCCCCACCTCCCTCTTCCAGGGACAGGGGTGTGTCTGTCTGGTTCATCATGTCCCAGCATCTGGAACAGAACCCGGCATACAGCAGGCACTCAATATATACTCGGATGAATGACTGAATGAATGAGGTTGGGGGAGGCACCAGAGAGATCAGCAGATGCTGGGCCAAGCAAGGGCTCTCCTGGGGCCTGGTAAGAGGACTGGATACCAGGAAGCTGTTGAAATGTTTTAAGCCGGGCACCACATCATCTTAGCATGACACTTTGTGACTTGTCCAGGGGGTGATGGTGGTGGCTTGGCCAGGCGGCAGCAGGAGGGGTGTACAGAAGCAGGTGGAGGTGAGATGCAGGAGGTGGACAGGGCAGGACTGGACAGGGCGGAGAGGGTGAGCCTTGGTTTCCTGTTTGTGTGATGGGGTGGCTAGGCCGTGTTCACCGAGGTGGGAGAGGACCCCAAGGCTTAGGAGGAGAAGCAGTGTTTGGGGACAGATACTGAGTTCTTTTGGGATCCCCAGACTCTGTGCTCATTTCCTGGGAGGTGGGGGATACCTAGAGACTCAGGCCCAAAGGACACCCTCCTTTAAAGAACAAGATGAGAAAGAGGGTCTACCTAAGGGGCTGGAGAAGAGGCAGGCAGAAAGATGGGAGGAAAACGCAAAGGGAGAGTGTGGCCCAGAAGCAAGGGAAGAGGGGGTGTCTCAAGAAGGGGGGCATGGCCAACACCCCACTGGATTCTGCATCAAAATTGTCAGGGAGCCTGGTGGGTTTGCACAGGGTCTAGATTGCAGTAAGGCTGGGATGTGCGGGGTCCACAGCCCCACCAGTAGGGCTGCAGTGAAGAAGTCTGATAACATAAAGTGTTGACAAGGATGTGGAGCGACTGGAACGCTCATCCACTATTGTGGGGCAGAATGGTACAATTACCTTGGAAAACTGTTTGGCAGAATCTACTAAAGCTGAATGTTACTGTTGCCATCAAGTCAGCTCTGACTCGTGGAGACCCCATGTACAACAGACCAGACGTTGTCCGGTCCTGTGCCATCTTTATGATCATTGGTATGCTCGAGTCCACTGTTGTGGCTACTGTGTATTTTGAGTGCCTTTCAACCTAGAAGGCTCATCTTTCAGCACTATATTGGACAATCTTAGGTTGTGATCCATAGGGTTTTCACTGGCTGAGTTTTGGAAGTAGATTACTAGGCCTTTCTTCCTAGTCTGTCTTAGTCTGGAAGCTCCACTGAAATCTGCCCATTCTGGGTGATCCTGCTGGTATTTGAATACTGGTGGCATAGCTTCCAGCATCACAGCAACACAGTACTACAGACTGACAGATGGGTGGTAGAACTGAACGTAGGCCTCCCTTATAACCCAGACATTCCACCTCGGGGTGTGAAAACAGCATCCCCCACAAGACCTGGACACAAATGCTTGGAACAGCCTTGTTCATGATGGCCCCAAACTGGATACTACACAGACGCCCATCAACGGGAGACCAGGGGAACGAACCACAGTGCAGAAGCACCAGGGGATAGTGTACAGCAAGGGAAAAGAGCAACCATTGCCTACCCGAAACAGCGTGGGACTGAACGAATCCGTGGTGGTTTCCGCCGGGAGGTGGCATGAGGGATCCTGGGAGATGATCAGAGCATACACAGAGGCAAAAAGACATTGAGCTACACACTTACGGTGTGAGTATCTAATACTCAGTAGTAGAATTCTCACCTCCAGTAGAAGACCTGGGTTTGATTCCCGCCCAGTGCACCTCATACTCAGTCACCACCCGTCTGTCAGTGGAGGCTTGCATGTTGCTATGATGCTGAATGGGTTTCAGCAGAGCCTCCAGACTAATACGGACTAGGAAGAAAGGGCTGGCAATCAACTTCTGAAAATCAGCCAATGAAAACCCTATGGATCACAACGGTCTAATCCGAAACCCATCACGGGATGGCACAGGACCGAGCGGCAGATCGTTCCATTGTGCATGGGGTCGATTCCACAGCAGGTAACAACTGTATGTTATCCCACAATGTGAAAGTGAATATATATATCCACTAAAGCAAAACAATTTGTTGTTGTTGTTGTGTGCCATTAAGTCGATTCTGACTCATACAGACACTATATGACAGAGTAGAACTGCCCCACAGGGTTTCCCAGGCTGTAATCATTACAGGAGCAGATTGCCAGGTTGCTTCCCCCACAGAGTGGCTGGTGGGTTCAAATCGCCAACCTTTCAATTAGCAGCTGAGCAGTTAACCATTGCGCCACCAGGGCTCCTTAAAACAATTTGAGCAGTGCTAATTTACATAAGCAAAATATCAGTAGCATTAAAAACACCTACAACTTAGGGGCCACTGAGTTTCTGTTTAGAGCGATGGAAACATTTGGGAATGGTTAATGGTGATGGTTGAACAACATAACGAACATATTTAATGTCACTGAACTGTACCTGTGAAGGCAGTAGAAATGGTGAACTGGCCAGAAACTTCTAGGCACAACATTCTCAGTTTGGCCAGGGGTTATGGCATGTAGCTTTATAAAACAGGGTGACCACTCCCGAAGTCCACTGTTCAGCCAAAGATTAGACGGGCTTATAAAACCAAACAATAACATACGTGAGGAATGTGCTTCTTAGATCAATCAAGTATACGAGACCAAATGGGCAACTCCTGCCCAAAAGCAACGAGAAGGCAGGAAGCAACTGGAAAACTGGATGAATGGACACGGGGAACCTGAGGTGGAGAAGGGGAGAGCGCTGACACATTGCGGGGATTGCCACCAATGTCACGAAACAATTCGTGAATAAATTTTTGAATGAGAAACTGAAAAAAAAAAAAAAAAATACAATTTACAAAATTTCACTTTATAGTCACCTGACTTTTTAATAAATTTTTTCTAGGCTGATTTTTGCTAAGAAAATGCCGATAATACCTGACCCTAAAATTGTAGATGATTTTTCTTATGAACTTTGTGTAAATTAAAATTTAAAAATTAAGCTAAAAAAATAGTGAAATTCCTTGAAAAGTTAAACATAGTTACCATAAAAAGCCCACTGACGTGGAGTCAATTCCGACTCATAGTGACCCCACAGAGTTTCCAAGGCTGTAAATCTCAACAGAAGCAGACGGCCGGCCGCATCTTTCTCCCGTGGAGCCGCTGGTGGTTTCGAACCGCCCACCTTTTGGTTAGCAGTCGATTGCTTTAACCACTGCGCCACCAGGGCTCAATTCCACTCCTATTTATATACTCAAGAGAAATGAAAACAGGAACACAAGTAGGTATTTATACACGAATGATCAGAGCAGCACCACATTATTCACAATTGCCAAACACTGGGAACAACTCAAGTGCCCATTAACAGACGATGGATGAAATAAATGTAGTCCATCCAAGCAGTGGAATAGAGAGAACCGAAGTTCTGATACATGCTACGGCATGGATGAACCTGGAAAACATTATGCTGAGTGAGAGAAGCCGGACACAAAAGCCCACATATTGCATAATCCATTTCTATGAAACATCTAGAATAGGCAAATGCATACAGACCAAAGTTTATTGGTGGTTGCCAAGGGCTGGGAGAGGTGGAATGAGGAGTGACTACTAATGGGTACGGAGTTTCCTTTTGGGGTGATGAGAATGTGCTGGAACTAGATAGATAGAGGTGGTGGCTGCACAACACCGTGAACGTGTAAATGCTACTAAATTGTTCTTTTCGGGTGAATTTTATGTCACGTAAATTTCACCTCAATAAAAACAAACACCAAGCAGCCCATGAATTGCGCTGGAGTCTGCACCTTCTAATAGGATCTTCATCTGACTCATAGTGGAACTGACTTGATGGCACCTAACAACAATAGGAACTTGGTGCTTTGGGAAGGGCACTGAGTGGTTCTCACTTGGTTGACAATGACAGAACCATTTCCTCTTTGAGAGGCTCTTTCTTCTAATGAAATGGCATGCGGAAGCCCCATGCCCAGAGAGGGTAGGAGCCTCCTCAAGGACACACAGCGAGGCGGGCCTCCCGCCTCTCTGCTCCCCTCTATCCCCAGGGCCAGGTCCTGGGCGTTTCCTGGGGTGGGGGTTCTGCTCTGGGCTTGGGTCCCCAGCGAGCCTGAATGGGTAGGGGGCAGAGCCAGTGCTGAAGGAAGCAGGTGAGGGGTCCCCTGCCTGCTTCCTTCAATTTGACCCCCCATCCCCCACCCACCAGCCCTGGAGGCTTCTGGTTGGGGGCAGCTGGAGAGGACTCGGAGAGCAGAACTAGGCTGGGGGGGGCTGTTCTTTTCTGTCTCTGGGACTCAGTTTCCCCATGTGTACAGGGGTGTCTGCCAGTGTTCTCCGAGTCCAGAGGGTCTGCCTGACCCCTGGCTGACCTGACTTTGTCCTTCCAGCCTTCAGGTGCCACCTTGGGGTCAGGGCTTCCAGTGCCCCTGCTGACCTCCCATCGTTGAGTCCCTGGCAATGTTGGGTGACGGGTAGAGAGGGCAGGTTTGGCAGTCAAGAGCTGGGGGTCTGGGGAGGATGTTCAGAACCTGTGACCTTTTCGAGCCTCAGTTTCCACGCCTGTCCTGGTCAGGCAATAACCCGCAGGAGTGGGAGCAGGGGTCTGGGCTCCTTCCCTTGTGCTCAGAGAAAGCACTCCCCCCCACCACCCGCACCCTAGGCCTGTTCTGCTCTGCTCCCGCCCCCGCCCCTGCCGCGGGCCTAGCCCAGCGGCTCCTGGGCTGCGATTCCTGACCTGAGGGCGCCCCCTGATGGCCCTGAGCAGCATGGCACATCCTTGGGTCCCAGTCCCAGTCCCAGCCCTGGGGTCAGAGTAGTGGCGAAACAGATTGAGGGGGGCTGCCCTTAGGAGGCTTCCAGGAAAATACGGACACAGGCAAATGTGGGACAAATGACAACTGTATGCAGTGGCAAGCTGGCGTGGCTAGGGAGGAAGGGACGTTAGAATTGAGGCCTGGGTGTCAGCTAGCTGCGGGAAGGGGCAGCAGACAGGAGTCCTGCAAGGGCAAAGGTTCAGAGGTGAGAGCGAGCTGGGGCAGAGGTGGAGGCAGGGGAGGGGGTGGAATGGAGGGAGAAGGGTTGACGGGGGTCAGAGCTGCAGGATGAGAGGTGAGGGTTTCCTCTAAGGGTACTGAGGAGCCATGGCAGAATCTTGAGCAGGGGAGGGGCCTGATCTGATTCATAATCTTTATTAAGAATGGTCTGAGGCCATCACAAAAACATTGGTGATGACGTTAACAAGCACCCACGTCTGCACCGCTGAGCAGAATAAATGAAACTCGACAGACGCAATGAGGACCAGGGTTCTGGCCCTGTTCTTCTCCTGCCCCGGGGGGTACCACCAGCCAGAGTTTGGAGTCTTTCCCTTGTATGTTTTTATATTCTATGACATACTATAGGAGGGCACGTCTGTCAGTTTGTTGTACTGTGGGGGCTTGCGTGTTGCTGTGATGCTGGAAGCTACACCACCAGTATTCAAATACCAGCAAGGTCACCCATGACAGACAGGTTTCAGCTAAGCTTCCAGACGCAGACAGACTAGGAAGAAGGGCCGGGCGGTCTACTTCTGAAAAGAATTAGCCAATGAAGACCTTATGAGTAGCAGCAGAACACTGTCTGACACAGTGCTGGAAGATGAGCCCCTCAGGTTGGAAGGCACTCAAAATATAACTGGGAAAGAGCTGCCTCCTCAAAGTAGAGTCAACCTTAATGACATGGATGGAGGCAAGCTTTCGGGACCTTCATTTGCTGATGTGGCATGACTCAAAATGAGAGGAAACAGCTGCAAACATCCATGAATAATTGGAACCTGGAATTGTACGAAGTACGAATCTAGGAAAACTGGAAATGGTCAAAGTGAAATGGAACGCATAAACATCGATATCCTAGGCATTGGTGAACTAAAATGGACTGGTACTGGCCATTCTGAATCAGACAATCATACGATCTACTATACCAGGAATGACAACTTGAAGAGGGATGGTGTTGCAGTCGTTGTCAAGATCTATTCTGAAGTACAACGCTGTCAGTGATAGGATGATATCCATAATATCCATATGCCTACAAGGAAGAATAGTTAATATGACTATTACTCAAATTTACACAACCACTAAGGCCAAAGATGAAGAAATTGAAGATTTTTGCCAACTTTTGCAGTCTGAAACTGATCGAACATGCAATCAGGATGCATTGATAACTACTGGTGAGTAGAATGCAAAAGCTGGAAACAAAGAGGAAGGTTCACTAGTTGGAAAATATGTCTTTGGTGATAGAAACAATGCCAGAGATCGCATGAAAGAATTTTGCAAGACCAGCGACTTCATTGCAAATACCTTTTTCACCAACATAAATGGTGACTATACATGTGGACCTCACCAGATGAATACACAGGAATCAAATCGACAACATCTATGGAAAGAGACGATGGAAAAGCTCAATTATCATCAGTCAGAACAAGGCGAGGGGCTGACTCTGGAACAGAATGTCAATTGCTCATATGCCAAGTTTAAGCTGAAACTGAAGAAAATTAGAACAAGTCCACGAGAGCCAAAGTATGACCTGGAGTATATCCCACCTGAATTTAAAGACCATCTCAAGAATAGATTTGACACACTGAAAACTAATGACCAAAGACCAGAGGAGTTGGGGGATGACATCAAGGACATCATACATGAAGAAAGCAAGAGGTCATTAAGAAGACAGGAAAGAAAAGACCAAAATGGGTGTCAGAAAAGACTCTGAAACTTGCTCTTGAATGTTGAGTAGCTAAAGTGAAAGGAAGAAATGATGAAATAAATGAGTTGAATGTAAGATTTCAAAGGGCAGCTCAAGAAGACAAAATATTATAATGACATGTGCAAAGACCTGGAGTTAGCAAACCAAAAGGTAAGAACATGCTTGGCATTTTCAAGCTGAAAGAACTGAAGAAAAAATTCAAGCCTCAGGTTGCAATATTGAAAGATTCTACAGGAAAAATATTAAACGACACAGGAAGCATTAAAAGAAGATGGAAGGAATACACAGAGTCACTATACCAAAAAGAATTGATGTTCAGCCATTTCAGGAGGTAGCACATGATCAGGAACCGATACTACTGAAGGAAGAAGTCCAAGTTGCACTGAAGGCATTGGCAAAAAACAAAGCTCCAGGAATTAACGGAATATCAATTGAGATGTTTCAACAAACGGATGCAGAGCTGGAAGTGCTCACTCGTCTATGCCAAGAAATTTGGAAGACAGCTACCTGGCCAATCAACTGGAAGAGATCCATATTTATGCCTATTCCCAAGAAATATGATCCAACCAAAGGTGGAAATTATCGAACAATATCATTAATATCACACACAAGTAAAATTTTGCTGCAGATCATTCAAAAGCAGCTGCAGCAGTATACCGACAGGGAACTGCTAGAAATTCAAGCCGGATTCAGAAGAGGACGTGGAATCAGGGATATCATTGCTGATGTCAGATGGATCCTGGCTGAAAGCAGAGAATACCAGAAAGATGTTTGCCTGTGTTTTATTGACTATGCAAAGGCATTCAACTGTGCGGATCGTAACAAATTATGGATAACATTGACCAGAATGAGAATTCCAGAACACCTAACTGTGCTCCTGAGGAACCTGTACATAGACCAAGAGGCAGTTGTTCAAACAGAACAAGGGGATACTGCATGGTTTAAAATCAGGAAAGGTGTGCATCAGGGTTGTATCCCATCACCATACTTATTCAATCTTCATGCTGAGCAAATAATCCAAGAAGCTGGACTATATGAAGAAAAATGGGACATCAGGATTGGAGGAAGCCTCATTAATAACCTGCGATACGCAGATGATACAACCTTGCTTGCTGGAAGTGAAGATGACTTGAAGCACTTGCTGATGAAGATCAAAGACCACAGCCTTCAGTATGGATTACACCTCAACATAAAGAAAACGAAAAGACTGAAGTTGTCAAGGATTTAATTTTCCTTGGATCCACAATCAACACCCATGGAAGCAGCAGTCAAGAAATCAAAAGGCGCACCGCATTGGGCAAATCTGCTGCAAAAGATCTCTTTAAAGTGTTGAAAAGCAAAGATGTCACCTTGAAGACTAAGGTGTGCCTGACCCAAGCCATGGTGTTTTTCATCACCTCATATGCATGCAAAAGCTGGATGATGAATAAGGAAGACCGAAGAACTAACGCCTGTAAATTGTGGTGTTGGTGAAGAATATTGAATATACCATGGACTGCCAGAACACATAAATCTGTCTTGGAAGAAGTACAACCAGAATGCTCCTTAGAAGCAAGGATGGCAAGACTACGTCTCATGTACTTTGGACATGTTATCAGGAGGAATCAGTCTCTGGAGAAGGACATCACGCGTGGTAGGTCATCAAAAAAGAGGAAAACCCTCAATAAGATGGGTTGACACAGTGGCTGCAACAATGGGCTCAAGCATAACAACGATTGTGAGGATGGCACAGGACCGGGCAGTGTTTCGTTCTGTTGTACAAAGGGTCGCTATGAGATGGAACCAACTCCATGGCACCTAACGCCACAGGAGGCAGCGGTGGTTCAGTGGTAGAATTTTTGCCTTCCATGCAGGAGACAGGCTTGATTTCCGGCCAATGCACCTCGTGAGTGGCCACCACTCGTCTGTCTGTTGCTAGGATGCTGAAGAGGTTTCAGCAGAGCTTCCAGACAAAGGCAGACCAAGAAAGGCCTGGCAATTTACTTTAGAAAATCAGCAGAGTCCCATTTCACAGTGTTGTTGTCCACTTATGTTTTGGGTGTGTCTTATAAACAGGATATAGCTGGATTTTGTGTTTTAGTCTGTTGTGATTCCTAATATTTGAATTTATTTCTACCATCTTATGCTGTGCTTTCTTCTGGGGGGTGGATGTACAGTGGGTGTTCCAAACATCTTAGTGCAGTTTAAAGTGCTATTTAAAACTTAAGACTGCACTAAAATTTTGGAACACCCTGTATTAATCCTGATTTTTCCATGTTCTTTCCTTTCCTTCCTCCTACTGGTTTGTTAAAATTTTCTTTAAACTACCTAACCACTGGTTTGAAAGTTATACAAGCATACGCAGCTTTTTTAGACTTTTAGTCTACTCTCTTCCCAAATAGTACAAAGACCCTACGAGGCATTAACACCAGTCACCTATCTGCTATTTTGCAGGATGAAGCTGGACTACAGGGCAGCCATGAGGAGGCAACATGGTGTCACACCTGGGTCCCCTGGGAGGGAGGCCTTCAGGGTTTGCTGCTGACTGGGCTGCGGGCAGGGAAAAAATGAGGAACAAGATGTGTCCAGCGTCTCTCCATTGTTGTCAGGTAAAGATGTCTCTGTGGAGACCAAGGTGTCACTCTGGCCCTGTGAGACCCCTGGGAGGCATCAAGCAGAATGTACAGGCGTACAGTTCCTGGGGGCTTGGTGACACAGAAGAGGGCAGGAGAACTCTGGGAGCACAGTGCTAGGAGGCACCAAGCTGGCGGGGAGGCAGGGATGGCGGTGAGGAGACAGCCTTCCCTGCCCACAGGCATTTCCCCTCCTCGGGTAGGTGATGAGGTGGTGGTTCTCACAGGTTAATGCTTGTACATGAGGAGCGGTTCTGGGCCTGCCCTCAGAGAGGATGGAGCCGGTCAGGTGGAGACCATGAACCCACATCTCCCCGAGCTCTCAGACATGGCTGATGTTGCTGGTCCCAGGACTCCGCTCTGAGGAAGGTCATAAGCTGGGCAGGGCAGGGGACCAGCTGCTGGTGGCCTCAGGGTGGAGGCGGTGGCAGTAGCTGCAGTAGCCGCCTCCAGGAGAGGATGAGTTCACCTGAGCCCTCCTTACACCCACCGGCACTCAAGAGGCGGTGCAGGGGTGACCATGGCAGAGCCACCATGCAGTCAGTGCAGCGTCCCCCACCAAGGGCTTATCCCTGTTCCCCTCAATGGGGATGAGGAGGTGCTGGGAGGGATGACCTGCTTAGGGCCATGTGGGAGTTATCCACACTACAGCTGGACTGGCGGCAGGCAGGACGGAATCGAATGAATGGAATTTAATGGAATCATGACAGGAACACACACAGGTGGGCAGGGACCAGGCACAGATGAGCTGGCCCGGGCCCTCCTGGACCCTTGGCGAGAAGAGACTGGGCCAGCCCCCTTCACAGACCCATGTCCCCTGGGAGAGAAAGACTGATGTGGCCGAGTGTGGTGTGGGTGTGGCACGGGCTGGCCCTGGAGGGCACCACTGTCACAGCACATGAGATGGGGCTGGGAGGCACGCAGGGAAGCTGAACCCTGCAAGTAAGCTCACCCATCAGCTGCATGGGAGGAAGATGAGGCTAGTTTTCAGGAGGAGAGGGCTGGCCCTGCCCTCACTAAGTGCTGTTTGAGGCTGTCAGGATGCGGGAAGTGGGGATGTGGGGACAGGGATCCTGCATGGCCCTGGCAGGGTGGGCACTTGCACAATGCAGTTATCGGTTATAACATAGCAACCAACCAACAAGTAGAAATTCATAAACCTACAAACAACATGAACAAAAACAGCAACAGTGCAACACCCCCAAGATCCCAGCAGAGCCAGCGTGCCCTGGTGGCAGGCGGTGGCAGGTGGCACGTGCAGCCAGCATCTGGCAAGTGCATCTTGATCTTCTTGGTACCAGGGAGCCACACGGCAGAACAATCTGTGAGTGACCTCCCTAGTTGGACGAAGAGGGGCAGAGACAAGATGTCCCAGACAAGACTGTGTCTACCACCCAGAGTGTTGGAGGCAGAGTGGAGCCCGCGGGGAGGTCCTGGGGGGCTGGGGAGGGCACCGGGTCCAGACTCCCGCCTCAATCCAGCTGCTTGGCAGGTGCTTCCGGGGAGCAGGTGTGGCCCCTCACTGGGTCCGAAGCTGGTAATCTAGGAGATGAGGTGGAGGAAGGGTCATTCTCCACTCCTCACTGGGACCCCCGTCCACTCCACTGGGGCAGCAGAGCAGCCCCAGGGACCTCCCAACACCCCCATGGGCGGCCATACTCACCTCCGTTCTGGGTGATGTAGCGGACCCAGGGCAGGGCCTGGTAGCCGCTCTTCTCAATGATCTTCAGGTAGCGCACCTAGGGGCACAGATGCCGGGCCCTGAGCATGCGTGGCCCCCCACGGACTGCCTACCCTTCCCCGGGTTCAGCCCCCCTTTGATCCTTCTTCCCTGGATGGGAAGTGAGCACAGGCTGTGCGGTGGGAGAAAGCCGAGGAGGGGGAGGGCCAAGCCACCTAGAAGGCCTGGCAGAGTCTGAATCCTGCTTGCAGCCACACCCCTCAGTGACCCCAGAGCAGGGGTCCAGGACCCCAGCAACCTCTGGCTCGTCGTGAGTGGGCCCCCCACCCCCTGCCAGGGGATGTGCCTGGGCCTGGTTCCGGGCTCTGAGGTGAGTGCAAGGCCAGGGCAGAGTTGAGGCAGGGCCACTCTCTGCTGTCAGAGCCTTGCTGCCCAGGCAGAGGACAGAGCTTGGTGAGCTGGGTTCACTACTTGTGGCCCTCAGGGCCCAGGCTGACCCTGGACTGTCCCTGGGCCCCACATGGAGCCTGGCCCATCCACCATCCACCTGGCTACACACCTGGATGCCAGAGGTGGTGAAGTAGGGAATCTCGAACTTGACACTGATGGGGGGCTTGCCCTCCTTGTCCTCCGCCTCTACGCTGGGCAGGCCGAAGTGCGCACGCATCAGGTACTCCTTGCCACCCTAGGGGAGCAGGCAGGGGGGTGGTCAGGCTGGGCAATACCCCTGGAGAATGCCATGGATGCTGGGGCCGGGCTCACCACCCCACTGGCACTGAACCCTTCATTTGTGTGGGCTGCAACCCCCCAGCTCTGAGACACCATCGTCCAGTGCCCCAACTCCCCTCACTCTCATGCTCCCAGCCCGGCAGCTGTCCCCTTACACAACCCCACACTGTGCTCCCAGCCCGGCAGCCGTTCCCCACACAGCCACCCCCCACCCCCAGCTCCCAGCTTGGTGGCTCATCCTGCCCCCTCCACGTGCCAAAGCTGGGAGAATCAGAAAAGACATGCCAGGAGGCTATCCCAGGAAACATGCCAAATTCTAAGGAGCAAAAGGAAGTTTTACAAGCACTCAGGGAGGAAAACCTAGTTGCTACCAAGGAGAACAGGAGAGACCAGCCTTGGGCAGAAGAAGGGGGGCGGGGTATGCACAGGTCCTCTGCTGACCAGGCCAGAGTCTGAGCAGTCATCCCTTCACACTCAGCCTCAGGACAACTGAAAAGTGCTAATCTTGTCATTAGGGAAAGAGTGCCTGGAAACTAAGAAAAAGATGAAACCTGACAGGAAAATAGGCAAGAGACACTCAAGTCTCCATCAAAAAATACAAAAGCAAGTGGCCCTTAGATATGAGAAAAGTCACTCAACCTTGCTCCTGATGACGGAACAGCAAAATGAAAGCTTGACAGTAACTCTGCTGGTGACACTGGCAGAATACAAAATCACGTAAGCTCTACTTGGAGAGTTTGACATGACCCAACAGTCTCAACGCTGTGTGACCCCACTCCTAACACCTCTAATAGAACCAACTGACAGAGGCACAGGGTACTCATCAGAGCATTCTCTCTAAAGCCAAAGATCATCAACAACTAAACATTCTTCCACGGTGGATGAACGAATAAAGATCAAACACGCCACAGAGCAGATACCACATGGCTGTAAAAAGGAATGAGGAGCATCTCTTTGTACTGACATTTCTCCTAAATGGTTGGGAGAAAAAGGTAAAGTACAGAATAGTATATATAATACTCCACTTCTGGGTAAGGAGGAGAAGTAGTAACATACACGCTCTTATATACTTCCTTTTACCAAAATCCACATCAGAAGGACGAGGAACACGTGACAATGCTTCCCTACTGGGGAAAGAGGAGTTGGGAAGAGGGACAGGGACGGAAGTGAGACTTCAGTCTCTTTCCTATAGTTTTGACTTTGAACCATATAAAATAAAATTAAAAAAAAAAACCTATTACTGTTGAGTCCATCCAGAGTCATGGCGACCCCATGTGGGACAGCGCAGAACTCCTTCACAGGGTTTTCAATGGCTGTAATCTTATGGAGGTGTCCTTGGGTGGCTCAAACGTTAAGTGATGTGCTACTAACTAAAAGGTTGGAGGTTTGAACCCACCCAGAGGTACCCTGGAAGAAAGGCCTGGCAATTTGCTTCCCCAAAATCAGCCAATGAAAACTTTATGCAGCACAGTTCTACTCTAAAACACATGGGGTCACCACGAGTTGGAATCAACTTGATGGCAACTGGTGGTTAATCTTACAGAAGTAGACTGCCAGGGCTTTCTTCTGTGGCACCACTGGGTGCACGTGAACTGCCAACCTTTCAGTCAGCAGCTGAGTGCAAACAGTCTGCATCACCCAGGACCCCTGAACCATGTAAGTGCTTTATATATTCAAACACACTGAATAAAAAGAGTCATCCTAGAATATAACTGCATATTGGGTTGCTAATGTGGAGAACTTGAAGAGGAAGGATACAAACACATACGTGTATTTAGGATTTTAAGTTCTTTTTGTCCTTAGGGCATGTTGTTTGGAGTCTGAGTGGTTATCATCAACTTGGCATAGTGTTAAATTCATTTTGCTTTCGATTTTTAGGAATAACCTTTTTTTCTTTTTTTTTTCATTTTGATGTGATTTCCTTTTATACTCATGAGAAACATTTACATGGTTTCAAAGTTAAACCTACAAAACAAGATAGAGTCCATGCTGGCAACCTTCTAGCCCTCAGCCCTGCCCCCCTCCTCCCCTTCGAGCTACCCACGTTATTTATTTTATGATCTATTCTTCAGCTGTGTTTTTTAATATCAGAACTATGGTCAACTGTGAATTCAGGGGAACAAAGGAAATAGTCTGACAATCCTGGACGGTAATCACGCCTCTGTGGAATATTACATCGCTGCCAATGATGACTGCCAAGACAGTCAACAACTTGGAAATGAGTGGAAAAGAACACAAAACTGGTTCCGGTCCTTGTTTACAACTACATAAAACAAAACTACACAGGAAAGAGAGATTAGAATGAAAAATGCCAAAAGGCAAACAGTGTTGCATTATGGCAGTGGAATGATAGGTTTTTTCCTCCCTTTCTCTATTTTCTACATTTTCTGTAAAAAAAAAAAAACAAACTCACTGCCATCAAGTCAATTCCAACTCATAGCGACCCTACAGGACAGAGTAGAACTGCCCCATAGGGTTTCCAAGGCTGTAAATCTCTATGGAAGCAGGCTGCCACATCGTTCTCCCATGAGCGGCGGGTGAGTTCAAACCGCTGACCTTTTGGTTAGCAGCTGAGCACGTAACCATTGTAGTGGGATTATAATATTGTGTTAGGGAAAATATGAACATAAAACAATCCTGGCACTTGAATCACTGCATGTTTCAGTTGGGGTCGTCCTCAGATATCTCCAGGGATCCAGGCAGAGAGAGGGAAGGAGGAAGAGAGAGAGGGAAGGAGGGGGAGAGAGAGATAAACGAGAGAGAAAGAGGAGAGGAGAGAGAGGGACAGAGAGACAAAGAGGGACAGAGAGAGATGAGAGGGAGAGAGAGACACAAAGAGAAAGACAGGGGCAGAGGACAGAGGAAAGCAGTGACTGCCAAGAATCCTGCGTGAACGAACAGGTCAGGACGTCCTACCAGCCCCACTGCGCACATACCTGCCTTCCAACGCTCTGGGGACTGTTCCGCACCCAGACTCCGGCCCTCAGAATCATTAATGCAGCCCCTGGCAGCAGCCCCAGTGGATGGAGTCAGGCACAGGAGATGAAACTACTTTCCTGGAGCAGGTGCCGGATTCCAGAAGCCCATGCTGCTCCATCCTAAAGGCCATCTGTCCCCCAGAAGGGGAGTCCATCTGAGCCTCTGGCGGGGAAGGCCCTGGATGGTAGGGAACCAGCGATCCCGTTTCCCCAGGTCAGGGACGTCTACTCACCTATTATGGATTGAATTATGTCCCCCCAAAATAGGAGCTGTAAATCCTAACCTCTATGCCTGTGGTTATAATCCCATTGGGGAATAGGCTGTCTTTGTTATGTTAGCGAGACAGGAGTGTAGGGTGTATCTTGAGTTAATCTCTTTTAAGACATAAAACAGATTAAACAAGTGAGCAGAAGCAGAGACAGGGGAAAAGAGATGCCAGGTCACATAAAGATCGTCCAGGAGCAGAAGCTCAAAGAGACAAGGACGTTCCTCCAGAGCCGACAGAGAAAGAAAGCCTTCCCCTAGAGCTGGCACCCTGAATTCAGACTTCTGGCCTCCTAAACTGTGAGAAAATAAATTTGTTTGTTAAAGCCAGTCATTTATGGTATTTCTGTTATAGCAACACTAGATAACTAAGACAGAATTTGGTACCAGAAGAGTGGGGTGCTGCCCTAACAGATACCTAAAATGTGGAAGTGGTTTTGGAATTGGGTAGTGGGTAGAGGCTAGAAGAGTTTTAAGGTGCCTAATAGTGGAAACTTAGATTGCCTTGAAGAGACTGTTGGTAGAATTATCGATGTCAAAAGCAATTCAGGTGAGGACTCAGAAGAAAGTGAGAGAGCCAAAGAGAAAGTACCGTCTTAGAAAATACATGTGGCGCCAGCAACAGAACGTTGCTAGAACGTGGACATTAAATGTGCTTCTGGTGAGGCTTTAAAAGCAAATGATGAACATGGGATTTGACAATGGAGGAAGGACAATGCTTTTTATACAGTGGCAAAGAACTTGTCTGAATTATGTTCAAATGTTTGGTGAAAGGTAGAACTTGTAAGTGATGAACTTAGATATCTGGCTGAGACTTCTAAGCAAGACTTTAAAGGGGCCGTGTGGTTTCTCCTTGCTGCTTATAGTAAAAAGCAAGAAGAAAGAAGTGGACTTAAAAATGAACTATGCAAAATAAAGACAAAACTTAAAGATCTGGAAAATTCTGTTGTACAAACTAAGAACATGTGTCCTAGAATGTTCACCAAGGACGTGACTACACAATCTTTGTTAAAGAGATTAAGCCTGTGACTGATGGATCTAACCAACTATCACAGCAGAAAACTCATCAGTTTAGACTGAAAGGGACAGAGAAAGAACAAAAGGAAAGAATGCTGTCTGCCTCTTGGAAGGAAACAGGCCAAAGGAGCTGCATGTGTTGTCCTCCAAGAAAAGAAAAGGACCATCCCTGGAGCAGCTCAGAGATCAGTATTAGTGCCAGAAGGAGAACAGGAAGCAAGGCTGCATCAGTTTCAAAGGGTGGAGTCATGGCCTCCTAGGTTTAAAGGAGTTAGATCATCAGCAACTTGGTTCCGGAGTGTGGGGCTGCCGTTCATGAGCACCAGGGGGCAGGGCTGCCATGCCCAAGGGGCAGAAGAATGGGGCCTTCCAGGTCCGAGGCAGTAGGGTTGCCACTCATGTGGACTAAATGAATGGGGCCGCCCAAAGCCAAGGGAGCAGAGTTGCTGTCCCGGTGGGCCTGGAAGGTGGAGCTGAAACCCAGGGCTGAGGAACCTCCACCCAGAATCCAGAGGGCGTGGCCAACCCCCAGAGTCTGGAAGGCACCACTGCCGAAATGGTCTCAGAGAAGAGAAGATTATTTTCAAGCCTTGAGAGCTAATGTAAATTGTTCTGCTGGGTTTGAGACTTGGTTGATGCCTGTTATCCCTTCTTTCCCTCCTATTTCTCCCATTCATAATGGAAATGTCTACCGTGGGCCTGTTCCATCACTGTACTTTGGAAATAGATAACCTCTATTCTAGATTTCACAGAATCACAGATGGCGAAACTTTGTCTCACGTACTTTGAACATGCTATCAGGAGAGATCAGTCACTGCAGAAGGACATCATGTTTCGAAAAGCAGAGGGTGAGTGAAAAAGAGAAGACCCTCAAAGAGATGGACTGCCACAGTGGCTGCAACAATGGGCTCAGACATACCAATGATTGTGAGGATGGCACAGGAATGGGCAGTGTTTTGCTCTGTTGTTCACAGGGTTGCTATGAGTTGGAAATGTCTCCATGGCACCCAGCACCAACAACACAACACAGTTGAAGAGGAATTTTGACCCAGGAAGAACACACCTAAAGTCTCAGCCACATTTGATTTAGATGATTCAGATGAGATTTTGGACTTGAGCTGATTTAAGACTTTTGGGATGGTCTGATGGGGTGAATGTGTTTTACATGTGTCAAGGACATGAATTTGTGGAGGCCAAAGGGTGGAATGTTACGGATTGAATTATATCCCCCAAAAATACATGCTCTATGTCTGTGGTTATAAACCCATTTGGGAATGGGCTGTCTTTGTTAATGAGATAGGGGTAGGGTGTATTTTGAGTCAATCTCTTTTGAGATATGAGATTAAATAAGCAAGCAGAAGCAGAGATGGGGAAGAGAGATGCCAAGTCACCTGAAGATGACCCAGGAGCACCCTGTATTTGGACTTCTAGCCTCCTAAACTCCGAGGAAATAAATTTGTTAAAGCCACCCATTTATGGTATTTCTGTTATAGCAGCACTAGATAACGAAGACACTGTTGATGCTGGGGCTCCTTCTGGGGGATGGGGGAGGCAAACTGCATGGGGACACCCGGCTCCTAACCAGGGACTTCTCAGAGGGACAGCACCACCCAATGCTGATGATGTAGCCACCTCACAAACGGGATGGTCTGGGGACGTTGCGAGTCTGGAGCCAGCCTGTTGCTCCCACTTGCCTGGATCCAGCCCGGCCTTCTGAGTTCCCAGCCCCTCCCTGAGGCAACACTTTCAGTGCCTGCAGGAGCCTCACCGGGAAGGACTTGATGGACCACACAATCTCACTGTTCTCTGGCACCCACTTGACGCTGCCCACGGTGGTCTTGAACTTGGGTGAGTCGGCGTCGTTGGGCACTGGGATGTGGATCTCCACATTGTTGGCTGTTGAACGCCGCTTGAACTGGCTCTTGGCCTGAGCGAGGAGACACGGCTCCTGAGGCTCCCCACATGGACTGCAGAGCTTCAGTCCTACCCCATCCCCTTCGGCTGGAGAAGGCCCTCTTGCCAGCCCAGCCCCAACTCCTAGGATATGTGGTATTCCCTGCAGACGAAGCTCAGCCTGAGGGATGCACCTCAGGAAGGTGCCCCTCTGCACAGTCTTCCTGGGTGTCAGCTGCAGGCTCCTCCCATGGTGGCCACACATCCAGGCCAGGACCAACTCAGCTAATGGGGGGTATGTCCCCCACTGCTCTAGGCCCCTCCCATGTCAGAGCTCACAGTGGGGATTGTGGGGCCCTGGGAGGAAGGGCCAGGGACATGGATTTTACAGTGCGGGTCACAAGGCCCCGGGTGAACATGCCAGGGACACTGAGTGCCTCTTCACCCTGTGCACACACCTTAATCATGTACTCAATGCGGCTGTGTGAATGCTTCTCAATGACAGATTCGATCCATATCAAGGGCTTTACCTGTAGGGAGAGTGAAGGCCACATTCACACCATGTCGAGTTTACAAAGGCCCGTTTCACAGGGGGGAAACTGAGGCCCAGGCCCTGGAACAGCACCTGCTCTCACCCAGCACATCACTCCCCCAGGGCTCTCGGACGAGACCAGAGCCAGCACCAGGACACAGGGGCCATAGGGCTAATGGGGCCACCCTTCAGAGGGGCCCCGGAGCCCAGGTGGCAGTGGGTGTGGGTGCAGACCCTGAGCACCCACGGGCCTACTCTCCTGGGTTGTCATCCTCACTGCCTCCGGGAGCAGGGCCACTCCCACGCAGGGCAGTCAAGGCAGGGGGCTCGGGGCGGCAAGGGCACTGGAGCCTCCCACTGGTCCTCAGCCTTGATGGCCAGCCTGCAGGTGAGGAACCTGCTCCTAAGGGGGTTTGGGTCAGGACCTGGTGGGCTCCTTGCCCTGGTCAGCTGACTCACATGGGTGTTAAGGCGGTAGGACATGAGCTCGAACTCGCCATCAGGTGGGATGAAGGAGATGGTGCGGTCATTTTCGAAGCGTGAGAGCCGTACGCACTGGTGGAACTTCACGTCCTCCAACTCCACGGACTTGCTCTTACCGCCTGCAGGGGCATGGCATGGTGAGGACCGGGCGCGGTGAGGGTGGCCCAGTGAAAGACAGACCCAGGCCTCTGGGTGAGTCTCAGCAAAACTCCTACCCTTGGGTGCCCCAGCAGAGTGGACCCCCCAAATCTGTGGGAGCCCCTTGGCCATGAACGTCAAAGGTCCAGGTCGCAGACCACCTCCTCCCTCCTCCTGTGCTTCCTCCATGGCCTGGGCCCCATGAAAACAGGCCTGGGTGCTGTGGTGTCCTGGCCCAGGAACAGCTAAGGGTTTGTCTGTGAATGACTGAGGAGCCAGTGGAGGTGCGTGGGGCTGGCCTGGGGCTCCCGCACGCCCTGGCCCTGTCAACCCTCTAGCCCTGTCTCAGTTTCCGCTCTCGAAACAGAGGGGCTGTGGAAGTCAAGTTAGCCAGTCCCTACCCTGACTACCCAAGAACGTGGGAACGCCCAAGGAGCGGTGGCTACAGGTGTGACCACAACCTCACAGGCTCTGGCCCCTGCCCACCAGGGCCTGGTGATAGTGGGGGGTGGGGAACAATTCACAGACTGGGAGTCCCAGGCCTGGGGAGGACATGTGACCTGCCACCTCAGCAGGGAGTGGTAGGCACAGCCAGGAACTCAGGCCGAGCCACTCTGCCCCTCACCAAGGAGCATGCTGCATCCAGGCAGGGGTCAGAAGACAGGCCTGGGTCGACACCCACCACGCAGACAGCGCAGGGCAGGGTCATGAGGCCTAGCTATGCGTCTAGAACACTCATGACATGGCCCTTGGCAGGGACGACAGTGGGCGTCACTACTGGGTTTCCACACTCCTGTGTCACCCACATCCGGGCATCAATTCTCACAGACACCTTCCACGTGACATGGAGATGTTTCTAAACTGCTGCTGGACATCAGCCTGCCCCTCAGAGAATGCGGCCCCTCCGAGAGGCCCGCCTCGCCCTGCCCATGCCTGGGGCCCAGGTACTCACGGCCTGTGTTGTCGAAGAGCACCTTGTCGTTGAGGCCCAGGCGCAGCTCGGGCATGCCCGACAGGAAGACCCGCATCTTGATAGAGCCCACGATCTCGCTGCGCAGCACGTTCCCGTTGGCACTGACCTGGTGGGGTGGGCAGCGTGAGGGGAGGCCATGCCCTGCGTCACTCACAACAGCCCACCACCCTCCACCCTCACACGGGGGACCTCCCAGAATCCCACTTCCATACCCTGCTCCTCTCCATCTGCTCCTGTGTCCCCTTAGCTAAGAGTCCCCACCTGCCACCCCAGGCCCCTCCATCCCTCAGGGCCCTCACCGCCCTAGGCCTGGAATCCTGTCTAAGCCGCTAAGCCCCCTACACCCATCTCTCTCATGCACCCTCATGGCTGGCACACAGCTGCCTCCTCCAGGGAGCCCTCCCTGATGCCCAGGCAGACCTGTGGCTTGACCCAGGCCTCCACCCGCACCAGCAAACCCAACAGGCTAGACTGACTTTTCTCACATCTGTCTCTGCCTGGGCCCAGGGAGGCCCTAACCATGCCTCCTGGGACTTGTTAAGGATGAGGCTTCTTGGCCCAAACCCCTTCCTGCTCCCTGGCCACCAGGGAGTCTGACAACCACCATTATTGTAAAACAGAAATCAACGCAGCAGGAGCTTCTCCTCCGCACCAACAACCCACCAGGCCGCATACTACTGGGGCAACCTGGCATCACGTGAGTGTGGTTCCAAACCACACCAGGCTGCCACCACTGCAGGGCAGGCACCAAGCGGTCCTGGGAGAAGCGGGATGAGGCCCGCCCCACGCCTACTTCAGGATGGGGACACCGAGGTGCACCAAGGGGCACTGGGCAGCTGGCACAGTCCCTGCCCCACCGTGTGCTGATGTGTCCACACTGCTGGGAGGCCCAGGGGCTGCAAACTCAGGCTCTGCAGGGCTGCCCGCCACTGCCCACCCTCACCTCCTGTCATGGCCCCTCCTTGCTCCACTTGGCCATACTGCCCACCGTCGCCCACACCTGGTGCGCTCCCCAACTGGTACATCATAGCCCCTCCTCCTCTCTCTCCAGCCTGGCCTTGCTGCCACTGGATCCTGAGTGTCAGGGACTGATCCATTTGCATCTGTGCCCTTCCTTACCGGATGCAGTTGCTAGTTAAGGACATGCACCGTCTAAATTCTGGAATCTGAGGGCAAAAGCTGACTCAGCCTTCAGCTGGACAAGCAGGCTCGTGAGCGGGCATCTGAGCACATGCCTGGGCCCAGTCTTGGCCTTGGCCTGGGTGGAGGAGTGGAGTCCTCCAGGCGACACCCCGTGGCTGGGGTGCCCCGCGCTCCCAGCATTCTCCTGCTCAGTCCTGCCAGGAGTGGCTTCCCTCCCCTGGGACACCCCAGAGAAAGGCAGGCTGTGTTCTGGCTCAGCAAACAATTCAGACGAGAGTCCCCAGGCCAGAGGAGCAGAGGGGCACGTGGTCAGCGAGGCCGTCTTGCCTCATAGCTTAAAGGATAAAAAAGTAAACAGGCTTACATTTAGTCCATGGGAAGCATCCATTGGGAAGCACCTGCATCAGGATTCCACGTTAGAAATTCCGATCTGGGCAGGGAGATGTCCAATACGCACATTGGGAATACCCACGCAGGCCCACTGCGGTGTACAGGACAGCCATGCAGGCTCACTCCGGCGTCTGGGATGGCCACACACACTCACTCCGGTGTCCAGGATGGCTGTGCAGGCCCACTCCGGTGTCCCACATGGCTGCACAGGTCCACTTTGGTGTCCGGGACGGCCACGCAGATCCATTCCGGTGTCCGGGGTGGCCACACAGGCCCATTCCAGCATCTGGAACTCCATGAACGCCCATTCCAATGTCTGGGACAGTGATGCATGCTCATTCTGGTGTCTGGGTCTCCACGCAGGACCGCTCCACATTGTATATAAAACAGTTCAACATGGACATATCCAAGCCACCTGCTTTACAGGATCAGGGGAATTAATTACGGTCCATCCAGTGGAATCCAGATATTGCCAAACAAGTCATCCAACGCAGAAACCAATCAATCATGGTCCATCCAGAGATTGCCAAACAAGGCCATCCAATGTGGAAACCAATCAATCACGATCCATCCAGATATTGCCAAACAATAGGACAATCCAATGTAGAAACCAGCACGCAACTCCCTTTCTCTGCCACTGGCCATCAGCTACGACTATAAAACCCGGGCACATGCTCAAGGCAACCACAGGAGACACTGAAAAGTGAAGGGCAGCAGAGGGTCGGGAAGGGGCCACTGCATGAGCTGTGTACCCCCAAGGGTCAGTGGACCCTGGACACAGCACCTCAGCGCAGACAGGAAGCTTCGGGGAAGTGGCTCGCTCTGGCCCAGAACCTGACAGGCTCCCGACACTCAGAGGCGGTACGCGAGTCTCCCTTCCCCGTTCTCATCCTCTTAGGCCCAGGCCACCCTGAGGCTTGAGCCACATTTCTGAGAGGGTGGGGCAAACCCTGTTGCTCTCTTCTCTCTCTGTCCCTGTCCGCCTAGGTCGGGACATGGTCCAATCACAGGTGTGTGCGACAGAGTGGGGTAACTGGAGCCCCAAGTGTTTGGCTGTAGAACCGAAAAAGAGAGTCCAAGTCCCAGGCAAAGAGAAAGTACCGGGGAGATCACAGAGAGGGAGAAGCTTGGGAAAGCAACCCTGTAAAGCTGGGTACGACCTCAGGACTGTCCCCAGAACCAAACCTCACACCCCATGGAGGGTGGGTTGGAATGTGAGGTCTGAAACTAGCCAGGCTAATTGGCAGCCCAAACAAAAATATTGTTTTCCATATAATGTAAACAAGACCTAGAAACTTAAAACATAAAATTCAAAAAGTCTAGGATACAATCCAAAATTACTCAGCATATGAAGAAGCACAAAAATTCCAGCTCCCATGGTAAAGTACAATCAAAACGCACAAACACTGAGATGGCACACGAGTTCGAATTATCCAACAAAGACTTCACACAGCGATTACAAAAACTGCAAACACTCTTGCAACCAATGCTAAAATAGATCATCTCAACAAAGAATGGCTAAAAATGTCCCAAGTTTAGTGGAGGATATAAATGTACAGATTCCAGAGTCTGAACAAATCCTAAATGGTATAAACCCAAAGATATTCAAACCTGGACACAACATAATTTAATTGCTAAAAATAAAAACAAAAAAAAATCTTAGAAGCAGCCAGAGAAAAGCAACATATGACCTACAGGTGAATAACAATTCAGACGACTGTGGATTTCGCATCAGAAATCATGGAGGCTAGTAGGAAGTGGCTCAACATTTTTAAAGTGATGACATAAAACTGTCAACCTAGAATTCTACATCCAGTGAAAAGATCCTTCAAGAATGAAAGTGAAATAAAGACACTGTCGGAAGAAGAAAAACCAAGAGAATTTGTAGCCAGGAGACATGCTCTAAAAGAAATGCTAAAAGAAGCTCTTTAGACATAAGGCAAGGATATCATAAGGAAACCTGGAACATCAGGAATGAAGGGAGACCAAGAGAAATGGTAAATATCTAGCTAAACACGACAGACCATTCTTCTCCTCTTAAGTTCTTTAAAAGTATCTTGGACAATTGAAAGCAAAAATTATAACACTGTCTGATGGGGATTTTAATGTATGTAGATGTAATATACACAACAACTATAGCATAAAGGGGTAGCAAGGTTTCTACATTCCAACTGAATTGGTAAAACACTGATTCTAAGTAAATCGTAAAAAGATAAGTATGTATTTTATAACCCTTAGAGCAACCACTAAGAAAGCTATACAGAGAGATATAGTCAAAATTACATAAATCAAAATGGAATACTAAAAAACATTCAAATAATCCACAGACAGACAGGAAAGGAAAAACAGAAGAATGAGAAACTGAAAAAGGATAAAATGGGAAGCCTTAATCCAAACAAATCAATGTTACATTAAGTGTAAATGGTCTAAACATACTTGTTAAAAGACAGATTTTCAGAATGGATAAAAAAGCATGATTCAATTATACGCTATCTGCAAGAAACTCACCTCAAATATAACGATATAAGTAGGTTAAAAGTAAAAGGAGGAAAGAAAAAAAGTAAAAGGATGGACAAAATATGACATACAAACACCAATCAAAAGAAAGCTAAAGTGGCAATATTAATATCAAATTAGACTTCAGAGAAAAGAAAATTACCAGGGATAAAAAGGCACGTTACATAATAATAAAAGGATCAGTTGACTAAGAAAACATAACAATTCTAAATTTCTTTGTGCCTAACAGCAGCGCTTCAAAATACATGAAGCAAAACTGACAGAACTGAATGGAGAAAAGGACAAATTCAGAATTAAAGTTGGAATTTCAATACTCCTCTCTCAGTAATAGATAGAACTAGTAGACAGAATATTAGCAAGGATATATAAGAATTGAATGATGTCATCAACCAACTGGATTTAACTAGCATTTACAGAACACTCCGCCCAACCAAAATGAAATTAAAAATTAATGACAAAAAGATAACACAAAAATCTCTAAACACTTAGAAATGAAAGAACACATTTTTAAATAATCCATGAGTCAAAGAGGAATCACAAGGGTAATTTGAAATTATTTTGAACTGAACAAAATGAAAATCCAATATATAAACTGTAAGACACAGCTAAAACAGTTCTTAGAAGGAAATGCATATCATTAAACATTTATATTAGAAGGATGGCTTCAAGCCAATGTCTTCAGCGTCCACCTTAAGAAACTAGAAAAAGAAGAGCAAAATAAACCCAAACCAAGAAGAAAGGAAATACTAAACATAACAGCAGAAATTGATTAAACTGAAATAGAAAAATAGACAAATCAATGAAATCAAAAGCTGATTCTTTGTAAAGATCAATACATTGATAAATCTCTAGCAAGACTGACGAAGAAAAAAGAGAGAAGACAGGAATTACCTATATCAGGCATGAAAGAGGGGTATCACTACAGACCCTGTAGACATTAAAAAGATAATGAGGAAATATGACAAACAACACTATGCACAGAAACTCAACAACTTAGATGAAATGGACCAATTTCTTGAAAACAGCAAACCACCAAAACTCACCCAAGATGAAATAAACTGAATAATCCTATAACAATTAAAGAAATAAAATTCATAGTTAAAAATCTGAAAACAGATCTCCAGGCACAGACAGTTTCACTAGCAAATTCTACCAAATGTTTAAAGAAGAATTAACACCAATTCTATGCAATCTCTTCCAGAAAACAGAAGAGGATGAAACACTTCCCAATTCATTCTATGAACACAGCATTACCTCAATACCAAAAATAGACAGAAACATTACAAGAAAAAATAACTACAGACCAATATCTCTCATCAATAAAACCCACTGCCGTTGAGTTGATTCCAACCCATAGCGAACCTCTAGGACAGAGCAGAACTGCTCCACAAGGTTTCCAAGGAGTGGCTGGTGGATTCAAACTGCCAACCTTTCGGTTAGCACCCATATCACTTAATCACTGTGCCACAGGCATTCCCTCTCATCAATATAGACCCCAAAATCACCAACAAATTTTTAACAAATGTAATCCAATAAGGTGTAAAGAATAATACACCCTAGTGGAACCAGGGATATCACTGCTGATGTCAGATGGATCCTGGCTGAAAGCAGAAAATACCAGAAGGATGTTCACCTGTGTTTTACTGACTATGGAAAGGCATTCAACTGTGCAGATCATAACAAATCATGGATAACACTGACCAGAATGGGAATTCCAGAACACTTGATTGTGCGCCTGAGGAACCTGTACACAGATCAAGAGGCAGCTGTTCGAAAAGAACAAGGGTATACTGCGTGGTTTAGTTAGGAAAGGTGTGTGTGAGGGTTGTACCCTTTCACCATACTTATTTAATCTGTACACTGAGCAAATAATCTGAGAAGCTGGACTATTTGAAGAAGAACAGGGCATCAAGACTGGAGGAAGCCTCATTACAACCTGTGTTATGCAGATGACAAAACCCTGCTTGCTGAAAGTGAAGAAGACTTGAAGCGCTTACTGATGAAGATCAAAGACCACAGCCTTCAGTACGGATTACAGCTCAACATAAAGAAAGCAAAAATCCTCACGCCTGAACCAATAAGCAACATCATGATAAACAGAGAAAATACTGAAGTTGTCAAGGATTTCATTTTACTTTCGTCCACAATCAATGTCCATGGAAGCAGCAGTCAAGATGCACTGCACTGGCCAAATCTGCTGCAAAAGATCTCTTTAAAGTGTTAAAAAGCAAACCTGTCACTTTAAGGACTAAGGTGCGCCTGACCCAAGCTACGGTATTTTCAGTCGCCTCATATGCATATGAAAGCTGGACAACGAATAAAAAAGACCGTAGAAGAATGGATGCCTTTGAATTCTGGTGTTGTCGAAGAATATTGAACATACCACGGACTGCCAAAAGAATGAACAAATTTGCCTTGGAAGAAGTACAACCAGAATGCTCCTTAGAAGCAAGGATGGTGAGACTTCGTCTCACATACTTTAGTCGTGTTGTCAGGAGGGACCAGTCCCTGGAGAAGGACATCATGCTTGGTAAAGTAGAGGTTCAGCAGAAAAGAGGAAGACCCTCAAGAAGATGGACTGACACAGTGGCCGCAACAATGGGCTCAAGCATAACAACAACTGTGAGGATGGCGCAGGACTGGGCAGCGTTTTGTTCTATTGTACATTGGGTTCCGGCACCTAACAACAAAAAGTGGGGTTTATTCTAGAAATGCAAGGCTGGTTCAATATTTAAAAGACGATCAATTCAATCCATCACAAATATGTGCTGGAACTGTAACCCCTATACCTGTGGATGTGATCCCATTTGGGAATAGGGTCTTCTTTGCTATGTTAATGAGCCATATCAGTGAATGGTGTGCCTACACTTAGTCACCTCTGAGATATAAAAAAGAGCAGATTAGACAGAGAGAAGTAAGCACAAATGGAGGGGAAGACACATGTCTCCTGGAGATCACCTAGGAACCAAGGAATTCCGGGTCTACAGAAACTGAAAGAGATCTTCCCCCAGAGCCGACAGAGAGAGAGAGACTTCCCTTAAGCCAGGGCCCTGAATTCGGACTTTTAGCCTCCTGAACTGTGAGAACACAAATTTCTGTTCTTTAAAACCATCCATTTGTGATATCTCTGTTAATGTAGCACAAAGAAACTAAGACAAAAAGGCATACATATTTGAAAGGAAAAAATAAAACTACTCACAACATGTTTTCTTTCTATGTAGACAATCTTAAAGAGTCTACAAAAAAAAAAAAAAAAAAAAACTTCTAGAATAAGTGACTTCAACAAGGTCAAAGGATACCAAGTCAGCACATAAATATCAACAGTACTTCCATACACTAGTAATGTCCAGTTAAAATCTAACGTCTAAAAAAAAATTTTAAATAAATAGCTTCAAAAAAGTGAAATATTCAAGTATAAATCTAACAAAACATGTATATGATAAAAACCACAAAATGCTGATTGGAAAAGCAAAGCTGACTTAAATATACAGAGATATATACCATGTTCATGGACTGGAAGACTCGGAATAGTAAAGATACTGATTCTCTTCAAACTGATCTATAAATTTAACACAATCAAAATCCCAGCAGGATGTTTCTTGTAGACAAAGATAAGCTGAGGCCATCTAAGATACTATACTGGTCTCATCCCCATCTAGAGCAAGGGAGAATGAAGAAAACTAAAGACACAAGGGAAAGATTAAGTCAAAGGACTAATAGACCACAACTACCACAGCTTCCACCAGACTGAGTCCAGCACAACTAGATGATGCCCAGCTACCACCACCGACTGCTCTGACAGGGATCACAGTGGGGGTTCCGGACAGAGTTGGAGAAAAACGTAGAACAAAATTCTAACTCACACACACACAAAAAAAGCCAGACTTACTAGTATGACAGAAACTAGAGAAACCCCGAGAGTATGGCCCCTGGACACCCTTATAGCTCAGTAATGAAGTCACTCCTGAGGTTCACCCTTCAGCCAAAGATTAGCTAGGCCCATAAAACAAAATGAGACTAAATGGGCATACCTGCCCAGGGGCAAAGACGAGAAGGCAGGAGGGGATAGGAAAGCTGGAAATGGGGAACCCAAGGTCAAGAAGGGGGGAGTATTGCTATGTTGTGGGGTTGGCAACCAATGTCACAAAACAATATGTGTATTAACTGTTTAATGAGAAACTAGTTTGCTCTGTAAACCTTCATCTAACGTACAATAAAAATAAATAAACCAAAAAAAGACAAGCTGATTCGAAAATTTATACAGAAAAACAAAGGAACTAGAATAGCTAAAAAAATTTTGAAAAAAATAATAAAGTTGGAGGAATCATACTACCTGATTTTCAGACTTACTATAAAGTTACAGTTATCAAGACAGTGTGGTATCGGCAAAGGGGTAGATACACAGATCAATGGGACAGAATAGACTCCAGAAATGGCTCCACACAAATATGCCCAGCTGACTTATGACAAAGGTGCAATTCAGTGGAGAAATGATAAGCTTCTCAACAAATGATGTTGGAACAACTGGACATCGATATGAAAAAAAAAGAACTTGGAAAAAAATAAGTCACACTTTATTTTGGATCATAGATCTAAATGTGAAATGTAAAACTATAAAACTTTTAGGAGAAAATCTTAATGTGGCTTGAGTTTGGAATGACTTCTTAGACATGACACCAAAAGCACAATCCATAAAAGATTGATATCTGGACTTCATCAAAATTAAAAACTTTTGCTCTATAAAAGTTACAGCCAAGAGAATAAAAAATAAGCTACAGACTGCATATCACATATCTGACAAAGGACTTATATCCAAAGTATACAAAGAACTTTCAATACTCAACAATAAAACAAACCACCAAATTTAAAAATGCCCAACAGACATGGAGAAACACTTCCCCAAAGAGGACGAAAGGATGGCAAAAAAGCACATGAAAGATGTTCAACATCATTAGCCAGTAGGGAAAAGAAAATTAAAACTATGAGTAGATACCACTACACACCATTAGAATGGCAAAAATAAAAATATGGACAATACCAAGTGCTGACAAGGATGCAGGGCAACCCAAACCCTTGTACATTACTGTGGGAGTGCAAAATGGTGAAACCACTCTGAAAAAGGGTTTGGCAGTTTCTTATAAAATTAAACATACACTTACCGTATGACCCAGCAATCCCACTCCTGGGTATTTACCCTAGAGAAATGAAAACTTATGTCCACACAAAAACCTGGACACAAAATGTTTATAGCAGCTCTATTCATAATTGCCAAAAAAACTGGAAAGACCACAAATGTCCTTCCGTGGGTGAATGGATAAACAAACTGTGGTGCATACATACCACGGAACATAAAATAAATGTAAACAAATATTAAAAAAAAAAACAACTTTTGACACACATAACAACTTGGATGAATCTCAGAGGTATTATGCTGAGTGAAAGAAGCCAGGCTTGAAAGGTTACATGCTGTGTAATTCTATTTATACGACAATCTCAAGAAGACAAAACTGGAGGGACGGGTGGTTGCCAGGGGTTAGGGACAAGGTGGGTGGAAGGTGTAACCACAAGGGGGCAGCACAAGGGAGTTTTTTGGGGTGATGGAGCTGTTCTGTATCCTGATTATGAAGGTGGGTACATAAATTTATAAATGTGCTAAAATTCATAGGAAAAAAAGGTCATTTTTACTCAATGATAATTTGAAAAATAAAATTAAAAGAAAAAATGAAACATACAAAACAGCAACAAACAAAAACCCAAAAAACAAGCTACAGGAGAACTACATATTATGGTCTGTTTTATAGCAAAACAATGTATGTTTATATATCTACAGAATGAGGTCTGAAAGGATGACTTTAAATTCTTAAACGCAGGCGGTGGATCTGATTACAGGAGCCCCACGCTTTTTGTTTACGTGTTTTTTTTTTTTTTAACAGCATACATGTATTAATTCCAACTCAGAACAAAAGTTGTTGTTAGTTGCCATTGAGTCCATTCTGACCTATGGCAACCCCATGTGTTACAGAGTAGAACTGAGTTTCATAGGGTTTTCTTGGCTGTGATCTTAATGTAAGCAAATTGTCAGGCCTTTCTTCCACCACTGGATGGTTCAAATTGTCAACCTTTAGGTTAGTAAAAATCTGCTGCTGTGGAGTTCAGTCCATTCTGACTCACAATGACACTATAGGACAGAGTAGAACTGCCTCATAGGTTTCCAAGGAGCAGCTAGTGGATCTGAACTGCTGACCGTTTGGTTAGCAGCCAAGCTCTTTTGGTTAGCAGTCAAACCCTTAACCACTACACCACCAGGGCTCCTTTAGGTTAGTAGTCAAGTGCAAACTGTGCCAGTCGAGGACAAAAGCTAGTAAAGCTAAAACAAGCTCGCATTCCCATGAGCGGCCTGAACTGAAGCCTGGCCATCTGATACATAGAACCTTAAGCGTTTCTCAGGGCTTTGCTAGTTTTAAAAGTCTGATTTTTATTTTTATCATGGAGAAGACGAAATTAATTAAAAAAAAAAAAAAAAAAGCCTACCAAGAGGTTGACTGACTCGATGACATCCAAAAACACCTCATTTTTCCGGTACTTGATTCCCTCGGACCTCCAGGATACTGCATTGGTGACAGTGGCAGGGGGCCGTGGGGCCCCCGTCTCCAGCTTGTGGCCCTCCTGAGTGATGTACCTTTGGAACAAGCTCAGAGTTATGGTGGTGTTACCACACAACCACCCCCACCCTGTGCACTGACGTCTGGGGGTGGGGGGCCGAGCGGGACAGGGGGCGTCTTGATCAACTTGAACACAGCCCTCACTGTATCATGTGCCAGAAGGCAAGCCCTGGATTCACCTGGGACTGCTCATAAAGGAATATCTTGTATGGAGGGCAGTGAGTTTATGTTAATGGTGGTGGGATATTTTGGAAAAGGATAGTGATAATGTTGGCACATGAAAAACGTAATCAGTGTCCTTGAATTATAAATGTGGAAGCTGCGTTGGCCAATGTTTTGGTGTGTTTATTTTCACAATAAAAAAAGAAAGAGAATATCTTACCACTTACAACAAACACACTCAAGTGATAAGGAACCCAAAGTAGTCACTTTGTGGGGTCCAAAGAGACGGCACTGGGGTTGAAAACAAGAATAGGGCCAAGCACTCCCCTGCCTGGCCTGTGGGGGGGCCTGACCCTCAGGGAGTGTGACCTGGTGACCTTGCCCCAGTCAGTCAGTTACGGGCATGGCCGTATGTGTGGCTCCCTGTAAAATGGGGAGACGGCCCTCAGCCCATGAGGCTGAGTCGAATGCAGGGAAAGCACTTAGCACGTTGCCTGTTCACAGTTGGGGCTTAATAATTGCTGTTGTCTGAAGGGCACGATTCCAAAGAAGGAAATTGCTATCACAGCCTAACTTGTGACTGTCAAAACGAAGGCTGCTAATAGCAAGAGATGAGCGCCTCCGTGTGGATGGGGAATGAGAGCCAGCCGCAGGAAGACACTCGTGTCACACAGGGGCATCGAGTGGAGAAATGACCCACACTGCAGAGAGCAGCTCTGTAAAGCCCATGCTCTGCTGGGGACGGTGGTGCGACCACGTGAATATATATTTGCTTCTCCCATTTCCAAACCCGATGACATCAATGCTATGACACTGAGGGCCACGGGGCTGGGGACTGGTGAGTGACCACAGCTGACTCCAGCCTCCCAGCGCTGTGCCAGGCCGTTCCCTGACGCCCCCCTCCCCCACTCACTCCTGCAGGATCTTGCTGTCTGTGGTCTGCGGGTAGCCGAAGTCCATGAGCTCATCCAGCAGCTCATAGATGATGACAAAGTTGTCACGGATGCTCTCCTCCTCCAGCTCCTTAAAGTATTCTGAAAACACCTGGGTGGGGGCAGGCAGGTGTGGATGAGGGGAGGGGAGGGGATGAGATGAATGAATGAATGCAGTACATGCACAAACTCATCTGCCCTTCAGGTCCTGAAGCCCCTTCCTTCACAAGGTGACTGTACCCATCCCCTGGCCTGGGATGTGGGCTCAGGGATGGGGGCAGGCACCCCAAGGCCTTGTTAGAATCCCCCATTCCCCTTCACAAACACTATCCCTCGCCAAGGCCTGTGGCCCCTCCCAAGCCTCTCTTTAATTCTGATTGTCATTGTTACCCTTGGCCCAAGTCAAGGGTGACACAGATAGGGGGCAAAAGCTACTGGAGACAGGACAGGAGGTTCTTCTGGACTCTACTGGCCTCCTGAGCTGCCAGTCTGGACAGCAGTATGTGGATGCACCCTGCCCAGTTCAAGGGACGGTTTGGAGGGTTCAAGAATGGACATGGAAGAGGGGGGCTCGTTAGCTCTTTCTGGCACTAGAAGCGGAAGAAAATTACTAAGGCTAACCCTAACCCTAACCCTAACAACGACCACTGAATAGAGGAGGGCGGGACCCTTCTGCTTCCCACTCCCCGCTCCTCGCCTCCAGCCTCCAGGACCACCATCGCCAACTCCGCTCCACAACAGCCAGCACAGCCGTCCCTATCCTACAGGAGACGGCATCATGGCCCCAGGATGAGACCCCAACTCCACAGCCATACACGGGCCTTCCCCGGTGAGCTCTCTGCTCTCTCCCCAACCCACCACGCCCTCAGCTCCCCAAGCCCCTGCTCCCCAATGCTCTCCCAGGCAGCTCCCAGGCTGTCTGTAGTGGTGAGGCACCCACCCCATTCCCCTGGACCCGAGTCTCCTCCAGCCCCTGCCACTTCTCTGCAGACCTCACGGCAGCCTCCTCACTGGCCTCCCTGTTGCATTCCAGTTCTTTCTCTACTCATCAGTCAGAGAGAGTGTTAACCAAGTCAGGCCACTGTCAGCCTTCTGCCTAAAGCCCTGCAACAGCTGCTTGTCAGACTCAGAATCAATCCACGTCCTTCCCAAGGCCTTACATGACTCACCCTACCCAGGTGAGCCCCATCCACCTGGTCGACCTCGGCCCCGAGCTCTGCCCTTGCTCCCAGTCATGGGCCCACTAGCCTCCCTGATGGTGCCTGACTGCATGAGGGTGCACTCCTGCCCCAGGGCCTTTGCACATGCTGCCTTGTCCTCCATCTCACCCTCAGGCTGGGCCAGGTGATGAACATTCCTTCTAGGTGAATCTCCAGGATGGGCCTCGGGTCCCTCTGTCTTTAGATTCCTGTGCAGATGCTAGGCTGGTCTGGCCCTACCCTCCTGCTGTTATCCCATCTCCCTGACCCCCGAGCACCAGCTGGAGACCTACCAGGTTGGGGGACATGACTGTCATCCCCAGGGTCACCAGAAGCTGTTCCCAGGTCAGGCCGGGTGTGGCAGGGGCTGGGGTCAGGGCATACACCTGCCTAGGCCCCCGCTTCTGCCCACGCACCTCCCCTCACCAGGGCAGGGGAGCAAACAAGGCTGCAGCCATGTACAGGGAGGCCCTAGCCCGCAGAGAGAACTGACCTCCTGCATCCTGTGCTGGACTCACCTGCACCACCTTGTAGAGGAAGGAGAACACCAGCGACACGCATGCATTCTTCTTGGAGGTAGCAACCACTGCACAGTGGGTTAAGGAGCTTTTGGAAGGCAACTCTGGTTCTTGGGTGTCAAGGAGTGGCCAGCCCCCCCACCCCCACCCCCGGCTCAGAGTTCCCTCTCTGTCCTCCCTACTATGTTCCCTTGGGGCAGGACTACTGCTGTTCTTAGCTACCACTGAGTTGGCATCTGTCTCATGGTGACCCCAGGTACAATGGAACAAAACGCCGCATGGTCCTGTGCTATCCCTATGATCGGTTAAGGACCAGACTAATGTGATCCATAGGGTTTTCACAGCCTGATTTTTGGAAGCTGATCAGCAAGCCTTATTTCCTAGTTTGTGTTAGTCTAGAAGCTCCACTGAAACCTGCTCACTTTCACAGCAACACGCAAGCCTTCACTGACAGATGGGTGGTGGCTGTGCATGAGGTGCATTGGCTGGGAACTACACCCAGGTCTCCCACATGGAAGATGAGAATTCTACCCCTGAACCACCACTACCCCACTGGCCAGGCCCAGTCCCAGCTCACAGGGGTGCTCAGCTGACACAAGGACCACTGAGATGCCCAAGGATTTGGGCTGCCCTGGCCACTGAGTTGGGGAGGATGCTGAGGACGTGAAGAGAACTGAATGCTGAAGTCCACCAGGGAGGGTAAGGGGCAGAGGGAATGGTGGAGGCACAGACCTAAAGGTGGTAGGGGCGTGGCATGGTCCAGGGACAGGAGCAGGGCCACCTCCAGCCTTCTCTTCCCAAGCCGTGTGCCCGCTATGGCCAGATACCCAGCCAGCTCTGCAGAAGCAGCCAGGCCAGTTCCCATCACACCCTTCCTGGCCTGGCCTGAGTGCTCTCCCTTTAACCCAGCTCGGTCTTCCTGCCTGCTCAGTGGGTGATGCTATAAAGTGCCCAAGGTGCAGATACCCCTCCCAACGTGGGCAAGCCCCTAACTCAGGGCCCCATGTGTGAGCACTTCCTGTTCCTCTGTGTCTCTGGGTTCCTCCCCTGCAGGTCTGAGCAGTTGCCCTGACTTCCCCATTGGCTGCACGCCCGCCACACAGTGGCTCCCTGCCAAGCTGTGCACTCTGGGGGCTGCCCCTCACTCCCTGCCTCACCTGCGCACCTTGCAGGTGCCAGAACGGGTGCCGGCCAAGTTAGAGAGGCAGGGCTGCCCTCTCTGGCTCCAGGGGTGACACCAGCTCCAAGGGCTTGACAAGGAGGGCCAGGAGGTACACCAGCCACCTGGCTGGGGTCCTGCTGGAAAACCCCCTCCTCAACAACAACACAACCAGTAGGCAGGCTGGGAGGGAGACGTCACTGCTCATGCGGGGCACCTTGGGCAGGGACACCAGAAGGAGCCCTTACCGTCTCCCTGGCGCCCACGCGGGGACGTTGGGGCCTGACTGAGAACAGGTCCACCCAGTCCCGCTGAGCTCAGACCACAACTGCCGCCCCCACACACACACTAGGCAGTCATCGCGGCCAGGGCAGCTTTGGGGGATGGCCTAATGATCCGTGCATTCCTCACAGTGCTATAGACAGGGACGTGTGAGCAAAGGGGGACACGGCAGGGCCCAGGGGATCCTAACCACACAAACCCCAAGGTGCTCCCTGACACGGACCCGACTGGGTGGGTCTGCTAAGCCTGAGATTCCAGTTTACCAACCATCTCCCGGGGGTGCTGTGGCTACACGTGCAGAAAAAACAACTGTGTCCATGGGTCAATTCACATGCACCAGCCCTGCTGACACTAAGGGGCCTTTAAGGAGAGGTGAGGGGTATCAGTCCCACAGGGCAGATAGGAGGTGAGGGGCTGGGCCAGGATGCCAGCAGAACCAACGGCTGCAAAGCCAGCTGTCCTGCAGCACCGCAAGTACAGAACACGCCTGGCCAAAGCTGAGGGGAGGGAGACTTACAGCTCATGGACCTACAGACATGCGGTCTCAGCCACACACAGAGATGCACACATACTCGCACACAAATGCACGCACATGTGCCCTCCATCAAAAGGACACAGTAGAGGTTGTTGTGCTTGATCCACATGAAGCGGACGCCGCCGTGAGCCAGGATGGGTGATAGCATGCCCTCCTCCTCCTTCTCCATCAGGATGGGCATGAAGTGCTCTACCTCTGACATGTCCACATCACCGCGGTAGTTCCGGCAGATGAGCACCTGGGGGGCAGGGAAGAGAAGGCGGTGCTTTTCACTTTCAGTTCCACAGTGGGGTGCCTGGGGCAGAGGGGGATCCCCAATCATGGCTCTGTCCACAGGAGGGATGAGAGGCCATCCTGGTGGCCCTCTCCCAGGGAATGCTGCACAGAGAGCGTGTCCCAGAGGGAATGCCACAGGGGAGGGCCCAGGACTGGAGCAGCTCGGAGACTCCGCAGGGCTCTCCCTGCTGCCCCCTCCTGCCCATGGCAGAGCGGACGCCGGCGGAGGGTCTGAGTTCACAAAACCCACGTGGGGCCAAAAGAGAAGATCCTGCTCCTGGCTGCTCTTTCACAGCCTGTGGGTGAGGGTGCTGAGCACCCGGAGCGCTCGTCCACTGCGGACGGAAACATACAATGGGACAATCACTTGGGAAAACAGTCTAGCAGTTTCTCAAAAAGTTATACAACCGGCCACCACGGGATCCAGCTGGTGCCCTCCTGGGTATCCGCCTCAAAGCAGCTTTATTTTCAATAGACGCACATTGGAGACCATGTGAGTGAGGCTCAGATCCCGACGCTGAGACAGAGGAACACATCCTGTAGCATCTGTTGTATAACATTCTAGACCACGGTGACAAGAAACAGAGCTGCGTGGGGGCTGGCGGAGCAGAGGGTGCGGGGAGCTCTGGGGAGGCGGGGCAGTGCAGTGTGGCCTCCAGGTGTGCGCTTGTGACCATGCTCACCAGCTGTACGCTTCAGACAGCTTTTTATGTGTAAATCACAGCTCAATAAGGGACTGAAAGGGAGGTCTGAAGACACCTGACAGGTACACCTGAGCTGCCACAGCCAGGATGCCATTGTGGACGTGACCCACCCACACTGCCCCTCCTTGAGACACGTGGTTCAGGATGAAACAACTGTCTATCACGTAAGGCCAAGAGAATGAGACGAGAGCAGGCGAATGACACCCTCCCTCCTAGTCTCGTCCCCTCACACACACTCTTCCTTCCCTTTTTCAGACTGTGGCTCAGGGACCCAGCCCCCAGTGAGGGTGGCCTAGCTGAGGGCTCTGCATACCCCTTAAACTCTCCTTGCTGCCCCCATGAGGAGGACCATCATTCTCTCAGAGGTGGGCAGTAGGGCCCAGAGAGGAGAGGTGGCCACCCGCCAAGGTCATCCCGTGAACAAAGGTGCATCCTCACCTACTCCCTGCAGGGACACTGCTGCCACTAAGCCCTGCCGCTGGCACAGGCAGGAGCCCCAGCCCCATTTCTCAAAGGGAAGGTGGAGGAATGTGTGTGGTCACCATGGGTGCGCCTGTGCAGAGGTTCATGCGATCAGCACACGCCCCTGTAGGGTGAGCCACAGGGGGCCTGAGGACAAGAGGTGGCTGAAACTGACCCAGGACCTCCCGAGGCCCAACCTCCACACCGAACGGACAGGGGCCGAGGCCCCTGGGAAGGACTAAGGATGGCCTCAGAGTGGGGACCGTGGGCCCCAAGTGGGCTCTAAGACAGGACAGACTGGCAGGGGACAGTCCTACCCCCACGCCACTCTTGACCAGGCCCACAGTCCCTTCTCTGCAAAAAGTGAGGGGGCCATCTTAAACTGAAGTCAGGTCAGGTCTCCCTCCTGCTGATGCCACTGCCTACGTGGCCTCCCCTGCACCGAGAACACGCCCCGAGCCTTGTCCCCGTGTCCGTGTAGCCCTGCCTGGCCTGGTCCCTCATGGCCTTCAGCTGCTCCTCCGCTCTCCTCATTCACTCCAGTCCATCCCGCTGGCCTCTGAACACACCTGTCCCTGCTCCACGGCCTTTGCACTTGCAGGCCCTCACGCCGCTCTCCTCACTCCTCAGCCTCAGCACAGCAGGCACCGCCTCCAGGGTTCTTCCCAGCTCACCCTGGCTGGAAGACCAGCGCAGCCTCCTCCACCCCAGCCTGGCTTCATGTGTCCTCAATGCCCCCGCCCCTGCTGTACTGCACGATTACCGATTATTTCCTCCCGAGACGTCTGTTGGCCCCACTGGAGTCACATGCTCCCTGAGAGCCATGACCACCTCTGTCCAGTCATGGCTTCGTCCCACCACACGGACAGAACCTGGCCAGAGGAGGGGCCAGTACCGTGTGGGATGAGCACAGGGTAAGGAGACAAAGGAGGCAGAGTAACACCCGGGTTTCTGGCCTGAGCAACTGGCTAGGCAGATGTCACTGCTGAGATGCAGACACTGGAGAGAGCAGGTATGGGGGCGACAGGAGTTCGTTTTGGGAAATGCTGAGTGTGCGGTGGCCATGGCACCACTGAGGAGTCCAGAAGCAAGTACTTGGATAGGTAGAAATTTGAAAGTCGCTGACACCCAGTCCGAGTGGCGCAAATGGTTTGCACTCAACCACTTACTTAAAAGTTGGCAGTTTCAACCCACCCAACAGCACCACAGAACAAAGGTCTGGTGACCTGCTTGTGGAAAGAGCACAGCCAAGAACACCCTATGGAGCAGTTCTACACTGTAACAAGTGGGCCATGAGTCGGAATCAACTTGACAGCAACTGGATTTTTTTTTTCTGGCACACCCGGGAGAGGAACAGTACAGAGCGTTGTGCGCAGGCCTGAGCCCAAGGAGCTCCAACATGCAAGGGGAAGCAGACGAGGGCCCACAGAGGCAGGAGGACAACTAAGGGTGGCACCGCAGACACATGCCAAGAAGGTGGTTAGTGGTGTCAGGAATTTCGGGAGGCCGGAAGACAAGGGTGGAGAGGGCCCGTGGCCATGCTGCTCTCCCAGTGCTTGGAGGCTCTGGCCGGCAGAGATGTGCGGTCGCAAACTACTTCAGGTGCCATTCACTCAGTGTTGGTTAAATACCATCTGCTCAGGAGGCAAGCTTTCGAAGTATGAAGTCCACAGGGAAGGGAAGAATAAAAGTCGTCTTGGTTGCTAAAAATCAGCTTCCCAAAAGGCAAGACTCGTCACGCTTCTCCTGGCCACAATCTCCCCGAGGTGGCTTCCCCTCCCTGTGTCCCTCTGTCCCCTCTCCCATCTGTGCATCTCAACACCTACAGCCCCCCTAGTGCTGCCCTTCAGGCAAAGGCACTATGTGGGAAAACCGGCTCTCCCTCACCCCACATGCCCAGTGGGCCGCCTCCCTGTCAATCTGACTGCCACCTGCTCGCCTTTCCAAACCCAGACCTGGCACCGCTCTCCTCCAGGGTGCCTTTTGTAACCACCTCCTTTCCTGCAGCCAAAGTGAAGTTGAGCAACTACGGCCCCTCAGGCCTTGTCCCTGCCCTTGTGGCTGCCTGGATCTGACCACCTGGTAATGTATCTGCTGCCAAGTGTGTCTCTCAGCTGGACCGCAGGGCTGCAGCAGGGCCAACATGGATGGTGGACCAGGCGTGGGGCTGAGCCTCGCATATCGCTCCACAAGTCCCCACAACATCCCCAAAAAGGCCTAACCTGACTGATAAGGAAAGCAAGGCCTGAGAGGTCCGCCAAGGTTGCACACTGCGCTGCAGGGAAGGGTGCTGAGCTCACCCAGGCCCCATGGCCACGAGGACCCCCTGTACCTGGCATGGTGCTTAGCACATGCTAGGCGCTCACATAACATTTGCTAAAGGCCTAAGTGAGTGAGACACAGAGGCCAGGGCAGAAGCAAAGCATGAGCACAAGGCCTCGAGGTACACTGCTCCTCCAGCCCTGGAGTGCCCGTCTTCCCTGCCTCTGAGAAGGCTGGGCAAGGAAGCCCAACAAGGGACCCAAAAGCTGTTGATTCTGGGTGGCATCCAAGGAGGGCAGCCCCAAGCCATCCACTCATGGGAAAGGTGCTGGAGGTGGAGCGAGGGGCAGTCACTTCACCTCTTGGCTCCTGTCTGCTTCTCTACTAACTCTTCTTCCCTCCCCCAGGACCTGACACCCATGTCCCTCTCAGTGATCAACGTCAGGCTCGTTTGATATTGTTCAATCTGTATTTGTTGTTCCCAGGTGCAAGAAGTCAGATGGCCATTGCCTTTCCCCCACTGGGTGGGCCTGGGGGAGGGCAGCAGCCCACATCTGAAAGGCTTTCACAACCCCTCCTTTAAGCAGCTTTCTCAGGCCCCCCTCAGATTCCTGGATGGCTCAAGTAGTTTGTGCTTGGCTGCAAACCTGAAGGTTGGCAGTTCAAACCTACCCAGTGGTGTGGCAAAAGAAAGGTCTGGTGATCGTCTTCCATAAAGATTACAGCCAAAAAACCCTCTGGAGCTCAGTTCTACTCTGTAACACGTGGAGTCGCCATGAGTCAGAATCAACTTGACGGCAATGGGTTTGGTTTTGGTTTTTCGGTCAGACCCTCTGGAAAAGGCGCCTGGTTCCTGGAACCAGCACAGGCTCCTGGTCCAGGTATGTCCAACCCTCTCTCACACCTCAGTGGACATGCCACTCTTTTGAGGGGCCCTCCCTGACCTCTGAGCTGAGGTGGCACCTCCCTACTACACATGCTCACTACTCCCTCATCGCAGTGCACATTGGTTTGTGCGTTTTGAGGTTACTGTCCATCTCCTCCACCAGACTGTGGGTCCCACAGGAGAGGGACTGCTCCCCCTGCCTGGTGCTAGTCCCTGGGTGGTACAAACGGTTACACTTGACTACTAGTGGAAAGGTCGGCGGTTTGAAACCACCCAGCAGTGCCTCGGAAGACAGCCCTGGTGATCTGCTTCTGAAAAGTTACAGCCTTGAAAATCCTATGGAGCACAGTCCTACTCTGCACATATGGGGTCTCCATGAGTCGGAACTGACTGGCAACTAACAAGTAACATTTTGGAGTCCCGGGATGGTGCAAATGCTTTACAAGTTCAGCTGCTAACAGAAAGGTTGGTGGTTTAAGAGTTCACCCTTAGGCACCCTGGAAGAAAGGCCTGGCGATCTGCTTCAAAAAGTCACAGTCTAGAAGACCCTATGGAGCACAGCTCTGCTCTGCACACATGAAGTCACCATGAGTCGGAGTGGAGACACCACGACAACAGCCCGGCCTGGCACTCAGTACCAGCCCCACAAAAATCAGCTGAGCCAACGGGTGATTCTGGGTTCGCCTCCTGGGATCGAGGCCTCGACCTGTCATTTCTCTGCGACCCGTGTGACCTTTGGTGGGTGCTTCAGCTTCTGTGCCTCAGTTTCCCCCTCTGCACAATGGCGCTCCCACCGTCCACCACACCTAACCCTTGTACAGACTCAGTGGCACCATGAACGTTCCTTGAGCAATGCCTACAGGGCCTGGCACAGAAAAGGTGCCCGGTGAACAGCAGCCCAGGGCATGCTGTCCCCGCCACGCCTCGCTACTTCTGGCCAAGGGTCGCGCGATCCCTCGGCGCCGGGACTGCCCTCCCCGCGGCTTCCCGGGCCCCCACCGAGGCCGGAGTCTCCGGCCCGCACTGAGAGGCGGGGAGGGTGGTGCAGCCGGTTACCAGGCGGTTGCCGGCGGGAAGCAGCCCACTGCGTTACCTAGCAACAGGGCGGGGCTTGCGGGCAGAAGACCCCTCCTGCTTCTCTAGCAAACGGGTGAGGGCCTCGGGTGCAGCCTTGGGGCCTCCCCGCCTCACACCCGGGTGGGGCCCACTGGCCAGCTACCTACCGGCGGGGTGGGTCCCCGCCTCCGCCAGTTTCCCGGTAACGGGAAGGGTGGGGAGCCCTGAGTACCTTGCCCTTTAGGTCCAGCACGTAGACGGCGCTAGCGGACATGGCGGCGGCGGAAAGCTTCGGCAGCAACCTCGGCAGCAGCGGCGGAAACGGCCGGGCGTTGAGCAAGGCCGACGCGCCCCGCAGCAGTTCGCCTCCACTTCCGGTCCAGGAGCCGCTAGCGGACCGTTATGTCCGCTCTGGGCGGAGCTTCCAGCAATGCGCAGGCGCGGAACAGAGTGTGCGCAGGCGCAGAAGCCGGGTGTGAGCCATGTTTCCCACCTCCGCCTCCAGAATCCAAGGGTCTGCTCCAGGTTAGGTGAGAGATGCCAAAAGGCCTTACCTGAGGCCCAGGCTTTATGGAGCTGCAGTCTGGTGGGGGAGTCTAGGAGGCTTCGTTGGGAGGGGCGAGGTGGCGATTTACTTAGAAAGAGGTCAGGCAAACTCTCTAAAAGGCAGTTAGGCTTTACTGCGGTCACTCCGTCACCCCTCAGTATCAACGTTCGTCAGTGAACAAAAGTGGTTTTCTGCTTATTGCCGGGAATGATCTCATGAAAACCACGCCCCCACTAAACACAGATGAAAAGAATAGTTTTCGTTTTATTGTGGTAAAAATATAGGTAACATTTACCATTTCAACAATTTTTACATGTACAATTGAGTGATGCTGATTCCGTTCATCATGTCTCCTCATGCAACCATCACTGTTTCTAAATTTTTCCATCACCCTTAACAGAAGTTCAGTGCCCCCTAAGAAGTAACTTCCCCCTTTTCCCCTCCTCCTATCCCTGCTTTTTTAAAAAGAGTTGCCATCAGTCAGTTCCGAGTCATGATGACCCTATCAGCTCCATACGGTTTTCTAGGCTTGTGGCACAAACAGTTAAGCATTTACCTCCTAACCAAAAGGTTGGTAGTTCGAACCCAGCCAGCAGCTCAGAAGGAGAAAGACCTGGCTATCTGCTCCCATAAAGATTATAGCCAAGAAAACCATATGGAGCAGTTCTACTGTCACATGGGGTCACTATGAGTTGGAATTGCCTCAAGGGCACCTAACAAAAAATCTCTATGGAAGATTGCCAGGGCTTTCTTCTGTGTCACCAATGGGTGGTTTTGAGCCACCAACTTTTAAGTTAGTAGTTGAGCGCAGACCATTTGCGCCAGCCAGGGACCTTTTCAGTCCTTTAAGGTATTGCCATGGATAGAATTTTGTCTCCCAAAAATGTGTGTACCACTTTGGCTAGGCCATGAGTCCCAGTATTGTGTGATTGTCCACCACTTTGTCATCTGATGTGATTTTCCTATGTGTTGTAAATACTATCTCTATAATGTTAATAAGATGGGATTAGTGGCAGTTATGTTAATGAGGCACGACAGCCAATCTCTTTTGAGATATAAAAGAGAGAAGCAAGGGCGGGGGTGGGGGTGGGGCTCCTACCACCAAGAAGGCAGCACCGGGAGCATAGCGTGTCCTTTGGATCTGAGGTTCCCAGCGTGGAGAAGCTCCCAGACCAGGGGAAGATGGATGACAAGGACCTCCCCCCAGAACCAACTCAGAGAGAAAGCCTTACCCTAGAGCTAGCACCCTGAATTTGGACTTCTAGACTGAAAGAGAATACATTTCTTTGTTGAAACCATCCACTTGTGGTATTTCTGTTATAACAGCACTAGGTAACTAAAACAGGTATGCACATCCTTCATGTGATAAACTCAAAAGGCAGCATTCCATGTGGAAACCAAACAGCTTGTAACTAAGACACACAGACACATTTAATAATTGGTTGTTGCTTTATTCTGCAGTTCACATGTAACAGCCTCAAGCCCAACACTTGGTTTTTGTCTTCTTGCTTTGTTACTCTTTAGAAAGCTGGGTCGGCAGAGACTCTAACCCCTAGTAGAGTACACAGATTGAGCCTCATCCAACAAACACAGGCCCCCCAAAAACCCTGGCTCTCCAGCACCAGTAACGGGGTCCTCCCATTTAACTGTGTACATGTCTGTCTGTGGTAGGGTTCCGCCGTGGGCCTGTCACCCCAACAGGCTCCAGGTCATGTGCCAACTTGGAGCCCTGGTTGAGGGAGAAGTCAGGTGGTGTCTGGGTTCCATTACAAAGAAAGCTGTGATAGATTAGCGATGTCTGCCACATGGGCCATGATGACACCTATTAGAAATGTCTGGAATGGCAAAACTGGGGGAGGGGCTGCAAGCCAGTCATGGGCTCAGAAAGGGACCAGGCGGGATGCTCCATCCTTACCACAGGTAGCCGTACTCTGCATCCCAGGCAGGAGGGCTGTGGAGGTGGTCAGAAGGCCATGAGGCCATGGGTAGCTTCTCTGGGTCCTGGATGGAAGAGCTTAAGCCCCAAGCTAATGGGAATTTATAAGGGGAGCCTACATATATGGGGGTCTGCCCACTGCATGCTACACCAGCATAAGCTCCTTATCCTCTGGAGTGAGTTTTTTCTGGGCAAAGAGAGCTGGCCGGTTGTCCTCAGAGACTTAAATGCAACTCAGAGAACTAAACATTCTTACATGGCACTTACACAGCAACAACTTTAACCTCTGGATAGACTTCCAAAGCTTTCCAGTCCACACTAAAAACGTTTATCTTCTATGAGCTACCAAGAAACCAAAACTGAGTGAAAGGACAGTCTTTCTTTAATCAAGTTCTAGAACAAAAAGTTTCAGAATGCACTGTTGCAGCAGAAAATGCAAAGGTATGAGTAAAAGAATGTTTCTAGAAAATGCCGAAGGGACTAGACATAACCCCAACTTTGTCTTCCGCTTCCCCTCGAGGCCACACCATGCCCAGGGGCCAGGAGGCTACTTGGTCCAGCTGACTTTGGGGATGTCATAATGCTCCGTGAGCGTGTCCAGGTGTCTGTTGAAGTCCTGTGAAGGTCAAGGAGAAAGCGCGTCTCAGCACAGACCCATGCAGGGTGTGAAGGGCACGCGGTATTGCCCACCCCATCTCTTCCATGTCCTCTCTCCTCTCCTACTCTCCACCTCAAACTTAACCTGCCAGGTCGCACAGATGCCTGAACCCCGGGCTCTCCCTTGAGTGACCCCGGGAAGACCCTGTGATGGTTAATTTTGCATCAACTTGGCTAGGCGATGCTACCCAGTTGTTTGGTCAAACACTAGTCTAGATGTTGCTATGGTGGTTCAGTGGTAGAGTTCTTGCCTTCCACATGGGAGACCTGGGTTCCCTTCCCAGCCAGTGCACCTCATGTGCAGCCACCACCCTTCTGTCTGTGAAGACTTGCATGTTGCTATGATGCTGAACAGGTTTCAGCAGAGCTTCCAGACTAAGATGGATTTGGAAGAAAGGCCTGGTGATCTACTTCCAAAAATCAGCCAGTGAAAACCCTTTGGATCACAATGGTTGGATCCACAACAAATGGGGATGGCGCAGGACTGGGCAGTGTTTGGTTCCATTGTGCATGGGGTTGTCATGAAGTTGGGCGCCGGCATAACAGCAGCTAATAAGTGTTTATATCAGCTCACCTTAAGCAGATCACCCTCCATAATGTGGGTTGGCCTCATTCAAGCAGTTGAAGGCTGTAAGAGCAAACTGGAGGTTTCCCAAGGGAGAGTTCTATCTCCAGAATAGATATACTGGCAGAATTCCCCTCTCCCCAATTGCCTGACCTACCAATTTTGGGACACAAGACACAGTCTCCAGCCTGTCTCCTGCCCTATGGATTTTGGGCTTACCAGCCCTTCAAAGTCTCATGAGACAATTCTTCAAAATAAATCTCTCTCTCTCTCTGTACGGATGTGTGTGAACATAGGCAACCCCCAGGCTACAAACGAGATCCATTCCTAACTCTGTCTTTAAGTTGAATTTGTAAATAAGTCAGAACAAGTACATATGGTTCTTATTTAGCGTCAGTCCAATGTTTGTTTTCATATATAGTACATATTTTACCTTTCTATGCATATAGAACACTTAATGCTTCCAAATACATTAAAACATCTTAAACATAATACAGTATATAATAATACAGTAATAATAAAAGTAACTACATACAGTACTGTACTGAAGAGAGAATCTGTGTGTGTGTGTGTGCAGGTATACAGTACTATAAAAAATTAAAGAAATAGTTCTTAAAACAGTTTAGATAGGGAAAAAAAAAAATCATGATTAAAGGTTAACACTTACTCTCGTTCCATCGATGTCTTGCATACCAGAAGGGGCATTCATGAGGTAACATTATAACATTAATACTGGATGATGCAGGAGAGGATGATGGAGAGATGGCTACTGTTGACGATGATGGGCCTGGTGGAGAAGATGGACCTGGTGCAGGAGAGTCAGGGTTTGATTCTGCTGCTGGAGAGGGGGAGTTTACTGCTGTGGTCAATTTCCTGAAGTAGGCATACGGGAGGTTTGTACAGAGCTTTTCTTTTTCTCATCATAAATGGCCTTGTAGCAGCTGAGACCTTCGGTAACCACACGGTAAACTTTGGTGAACCTCTCCGTATTGGGATCTTGCTCCTCTAACTTTGCCATCCCTGCTTCAATGAGACGAAAGGCTTCAGCTAACTCTTTTGTCAAAAACTTTTTCGGTACTGGAGTTTTTTGGTCCTGGTCTTCTTCCTCAAATGCTATCATCTGCTGCTCTAGTTCCTTAAGGCCTTCGTTGGTTAGTTCTTCTGCGTGAGAGTTTAGTAACTCTCCATCATTTTTCAACATCTCAGGAAAATCACTCGCAGCACTTACATTGGCATTTGCTGCTTCACCGCGCACTTTAATATTATGTAAATTTGCCCTCACTTTGAAACGATTGAACCAACCCCTACTCGCAACAAATTCTTCATCACAATCACCTTCTCTTGCTGCACGTGCAGCTTTTAAATCATTGAAAAGGCTTCGAGCCTTTCGTTGCACTAAAGTAAGGCTAATGGGCATATTACGCTGATTCTGATCGTCTAACCACATTATCAATAGCCTTTCCATTTCAATAAGTAAACCACTGCGTTGCTTAGTAATAACTGTAGCTTTCATCAGGGCACAGCCTTTCACATGCTCCATTATTCTCACTTTATCCTTTAAAATTGTTCCAATCGTTGACCGACTGTAGCCTAACGCTTTTCCAATGACTGATGGCGTTTCACCTCTTTCCGATCGCTTTATTATTTCCACTTTATTTTCAATCGTGATCGTTCTCCTTTTCTTTGATGCACCACCAGCACTTGCACTGGACTTACGCTTTGGAGGCATGGTTACAAGGGTAAATAAGAGGAAAATTTAAGCCAAATACAAAGTTACACATTCTATACAATGTTAACGGCAACATGATCCAACTTAAAAAGGTGGATGGCATTCTCCTTCCTCAAGCCGATGAACTTCTGAAGATGTGCAATGTTTTCATGAGCATCACAAAGTAGTGCGTATGTTCATTACTATGAACCATTTTATTTAACTCAAATTTTCATGCAATAGGCTTTATGGCATTCCATTCTTAGGTATGAGTTGTCCGTAAGTCGGACGTTCTTAACTGGGGACTTGCTGTAAATAGATATTCTGCCAGAATTCCCCTCTCCCCAACTGCCTGACCTACTGACTTGGGGACACAAGACTGCAGGATTCTCCAGCCTATCTTCTGACCTATGGATTTTGGACTTGCCAGCCCCACAAAGTCTCATGAGCCAATTCTTCAAAAAAAATCTCTTTCTCTCTCTGTGTGTGTGTGAATATATACATATCTTGCTAATATTGTTAGCTGCCACTAAGTCAGCACTGAACTCATGGCAATCCCACGTGCAATGGAATGACACACTGCCCAGTCCTGCGCCATCCCCATAATTGGCTGCAGACTGGACCGTTGTGATCCATAGGGCTTTCATGGGCTGATTTTCGGGAGTAGACCACCAGGCCTTTCTTCCTAGTCTATCTTAGTCTGGCAATACATATGTCTAACTGGTTTTGTTTCTGTAGAGAACCCTAAGACCACCCTCCCCGTCAACACTCAGTGTCCTCCTCTGCCCGGCTCTCTGCCCACTGTGACTATCAGGCCCCTGACTGACCTCCACTCTCTGCTTGTGCGTTTTAGACGCTTTCTTCAGGATCCTTTCCATTTGCTGAAAGAGATGAGACATGCAGGTAAGTTTACAGGCTCAACTCAGCCCAGCCCAGCACGGGATGGGAACAGGGGCCTCGGCAGCCTGGCTCTCACGCCAAGAATGGCTGGAGTTCTCAGCTGCACACCAGGCCCTCCCTCAGTGCCATTCTGGCTGATCTGACACGCAAGCCTAGCCCAACACATGCCACCGGGCACCTGGGCCAGTGGTCCCCCAGCTCTGGCCTCCAGCACCAGTTGAGCACCTCCCCAGGGAGCAGACTCAGCTCCTAAGGACACCACTCACCCCTTACTTCTCTCCTTCCTAGCTGCTGCTCCCTCCTAGGCTCCTTTGAAGTTTCTTCTCCACCACCCTCTCATCATGAATGCCACAGAGCTCAGCTCGTGAACCCAAGACCCCTTCTCCATCAGTGTCCCTCAGAGGAGAGTGACTCACCCAGTGCCACAGTGATTCCCAAGTATTCATCAGTGCCCAGACCTCTCTTACACACTCAGGCTTAGATTTCAAACTGCCTATGAGAATCCTCCAGCTGGATTTCCAACAGGCATCCCAAACTTCTCTAAAACTCAAGTCTTGACTGCCTCCTCTGTGAAACCTGCTTTACACCTGTGGTTCTTCCCATCTCGGTAAACAGCACTGTCATTTACCCAGTGCTCTGGCCAAGCATTCCGGTCACCCTTGGTTCTTCTTTCTCAGCTCACATCCAATCCATCAGTAAATCCTGCAGTTCTTCCTTCAAAATTGATCCTGCACCTGATACCTCCCACCAGCTCTGCTGTGACCACCCTCCTCCAAGCCCCCATCATTGGTCACCTTGATGGCTGTGTCAGCCTCTCCCCTACCCCACCCAGGCTCAGCAGTAAAATTCCAGCCCAGCCTCTGAGTGTGACTTTAGCCAAAGGACTGAAGTGCATTCAAATGTCAAATCCCTACCATAAACCTATGAAGTAGAAGCTTTAGCCCCACTTTACAGATAAACTGAGGCATGGGGGTTAGCTGATTTACCCAGAGTTACTCCACTAATAAGTAGTGGAGATAAGGTCAGAACCCAGGTTTGTCTTGCCAGAGCTGGTGAGTCCAATGTTTTTTTTGTATGACTGAACTAGGCCTGGGTGTAATGAGTCAGCTTTTCCTGATGTCACTGGACTGAATCACCTAGATCAGGCTTTGACACTAGAGACACTTGGTTCCAGACCACTCTCTGGAATGGGGCTGTCCTGTGCACTGCAGGCCATTGAGCAGCATCCTGGGCCTCTACCCACAAGATGCCAGTAGCACCCCCGGTTGTGACAACCAAAAAAGGTCTTGGATATCATCAGTGTCCCCTGGGGGAAGAATTGTGCTGGGTGAGCAACCCTGGATTAGGGGATCCCACTGACCCCCAAGAGACACTGCGTCCCACAATCATGTGACCTACCGACATCCTAGGATGCTGCACACATTTAAATCCACACACTGAATGAGGAGAGATGGGAGGAAAATCACAGAAACTGGAGGATCACCCTGATCTATACTGTCTAACACATCGGGAATTTATTCTGCTGCACGCTGTGAGCAGGAATCCAGTTCCAGTTTTTCTCAAATAATTAACACAGGGTTTCCCTACCACAAGCCCTGGTGGCGCAGTGGTTAAGCACTGGACTGCTAACTGAAACATCAGTGGTTTGAAACCACCAGCAGCTCCGCGGAAGAAAGATGTGGCAGCCTGCTTCCACAGAGATTGGTAGCCTTGGAAACCCTATGTGGTCACTATGAGTCGGAATCAACTTGATAGCAGTGAGTTTGGTTTGGTTTTGGTTCCCTACCACAGCACTGTTCACATTTTGTTCCAGATCATTCTCTGGGGTGGAGACCATCCTGTTCACTATAGGATGTTGAGCGGCATTCCTGGCCTCCACCCACAAAATACCAGTAGCATCCATCCCCTGCAGCTGTGACAACTGTCTCCAGACATTGCCAAGTGTTCCCCTGGGGCAGAATCTCCCCTAGTTGAGAACCACTGACCTAGGCTTAGTATCCCCTCCCCCATAACCAGCCTAGTCCCAGTGACTGATCTTGGCTTATTATCTAACCCTGACGTCTCCTGTCCTCCACTCTCCAAATTTATTAAGTGTTTAATGCCAAGATAAATGACTTACCAGAACCATAGACACAACATATTTGAAAGTGCCAAGCAAAGTGCTCATGGAAATAGACTCCTGGTGACTTACACAGGTGAGCATGGCCACCGAGTACCTAGTGCCAAGTGCATTACCTGCATCACTTCTCCTCACAGAAGGAACTATCGTGACCCCTCAGATGAGGAAACTGAGGCACGGAGAGAAAGCACTGGTCCAGCGTTTCAGCAAATAAGCGACAGCGCTGGGATCCAAGCCGGGTTTCTAGCTCTGGCTGTCTCCTCTGCGGTCCACTCGAACCAGCGGAGCCTTCTCGTTCTGGAGCTCCCCCGGATCCGAGGGGCCTCCTCTCTCCCTCCCACAACATCCTCTCCCCGGAACTAGGGAATTCAGGAATTTGATTCCTTTGGAGCCCTGCTGGCGTAGTGGTTAAGCGTTCTGCTGCTACAAAAAGGTTTGCAATTCAAATCCACCGGCTGCTCCTTGGAAACCTTACATGGCAGTTCTACTCTGCCCTACAGGGTCGCTATGAGTCGGAATGGACTCGACGACAACGGGTTATGGGTCTTTTTTTCTGGCCGCTCGCCCTCCTCTGAAGACCCAGGGTGTACTACCAGCCCGGACTCCGCTCCCCGCCCTTCCTGCTCAGGCCCCCACCTTACCCGCTTCTCCTGCATCTTCTCGAAGGCCGCCTGGGCCGGAGTCCGCTTGTCCAGGCCCCGCCGCTTCTCCTCCTCGTTCTTTTTGCTCGTTCCCATCGCTTCCAGAAGTTTCGCCTTATCTTTGTCCTTTTTCTTCTTCCTGGAAGGGGACACACGGAGGTGGGGGTGAGGGTGGGTCAGACGGCAAGAGCCCGGGGTTCCGAGGAAAGGCCTCAGGGGGCAGGGGACGAGTTCCCGCGGGCCTCACCGCTTGGTCACGCCAAGCTCTGCGACGCCTTTCAGTTTCAGGGGCGCCTTCTGGACCTGCTCATAAGCCTCCATGACGCACCCCCGGAATCGGTAGGTAAACTACTGCACTTCCTGTTTGCTAACACTATTTCCGCCTGAGTGCCCGCCTCACTTCCTCTTGATTGGCTGAGCCCGGCGGCACGCGCGCGCTCTTGGTGTCTGGATGTGAGCCGCACTTCTGAGTTGCGAGGCGGGGCAGAGTCAGGAGTAGAGATGTCTAGCTCTCCCGTCCCCTGCCACACTTCCACCTTGGCGCCCACTTCCAGTTTCTCAGCACTAAGGCAGGGCTCCCTTGCTACTCTTTTAAAGCCAGTTTGGCAAAAATACGTTTTCCTAAAACCCGGCGCCTTTTGGAGTGTTTGGCGTACATTTGGATGTCCCTTTTAAATTGTGCTTTAGGTGAAACTTTACAGAGCAAATTAGTTTCTCATTCAACAATTTATACACAAATTGTTTTGTGACATTGGTTGCAATCCCCGCGATGTGTCAACACTCTCCCTTTCCACACCCCAATTCCCCATTTCCATCATCCTTTTTTCCTGTCCTTTTCTGCCTTCTCAATGATTTTCGGCAGGTGTTGCCCTTTTAGTCTGCTATACATGATTGTAGGTGCTGGTGAGCACCTCCAGCGCTGCAACCCTTTGTTGAAACATCTCAGTTGGTATCCCGGCAATTCCTGGAGCCTTGTTTTTCACTAATGCCTTCAGTGTAGATTGCACTTCTTTCTTCAGTACCATCAGTTCTTGATCATATGCTACCTCCTGAAATGGTTGAACATCGACCAATTCTTTTTGGTATAGTGACTCTGCGTATTCCTTCCGTCTTCTTTTAATGCTTTCTGCGTCGTTTAATACTTTCCCTGTAAAATCCTTCAATATTGCAACTAAGGCTTGGATTTTTCCTTCAGTTCTTTCAGCTTGAGAAATGCTGACCATGTTCTTCCCTTTTGGTTTTCTACCTCCAGGTCTTTGCACAAACCAAACCAAACCCGCTGCCGTCAAGTTGATTCCGACTCATAGCCACTCTATAGGACAGAGCAGAACTGCCCCCATAGACTTTCCAAGGAGCGCCTAGTGGATTTGAACTGCCGACCTTTTGGTTAGCAGCCATAGCTCTTTACCACTACGCTACCAGGGTCTTTGCATATGTCATAATACTTTACTTTGTCTTCTCGAGCTGTCCTTTGAAATCTTCTGTTCAGCTCTTTTAGTTCAACATTTCTTCCCTTTGCGTTAGCTACTCTACATTCAAGAGCAAGTTAGAGCCTCTTCTGACATCCATTTTGGTCTTTTCTTTCTCTCCTGTCCTTTTAATGACCTTTTGCCTTCTCCATGTATGATGTCCTTGATGTTTTCTGGCAACTTGTCTGGTCTTTGGTCATTAGTGTTCAATGCGTCAAATCTATTGTTTAGATGGTCTCCAAATTCAGGTGGGATATACTCAAGGTTGTATTTTGGCTCTTGTGTACTTGGTTTAATTTTCTTCAGCTTCAACTTGAACTTGCATACGAGCAATTGATGGTCTATTCCTCAGTCGGCCCCTGGCCTTGTTCTGACTGATGATATTGAATTTTTCCATCGTCTCTTTCCAAAGACGTAGTTGATTTGATCCCTGTGTATTCCATCTGGCGAGGTCCACGTGTATAGTTGCCATTTACATTGTTGAGAAAAAGTATTTGCAATGAAGAAGTCGTTGGTCTTGCAAAATTCTATCATCGTTTCTATCACCAAGGCCATATTTTCCAAGTACTGATCCTTCTTCTGTTTCCAACCTTCCCATTCCAATCACCAGTAACTATCAATGCTTCTTGATTGCACGTTTGATCCATTTCAGACTGCAGAAGTTGGTAAAAATCTTCAATTTCCTCATCTTTGGCCTTAGTGGTTGGTATATAAATTTGAATAATAGTCGTATTAACTGGTCTTCCTTGTAGGCGTATAGATATTATCCTATCACTGACAGCGTTGTACTTCAGGATAGATCTTGAAATGTTCTTTTTGATGATGAATGCAACACCATTCCTCTTCAATTTGTCATTCCTGGCAGAGTAAACCATATGATTGTCTGATTCAAAATGGCCAATACCAGTCCCTTTTAGCTCACTAATGCCTAGGATATCAATCTTTATGCATTCCATTTCATTTTTGACGACTTCCAATTTTCCTAGTCTAACCTGACCTTACTAATGCCGGTAAATTTCCATTAGTCCTTAAACTAGCCCAAACCAGATTTGGCCTGTCTCGAATGCTCAGAAGGGCCAGCTGTGACCTCTAAGTGACCTCAACAGAGGACGCAGCAACAAGAGGAACAAATCAGAAGGAAAATCATCACCCGGACCCTACTTCAAAGCGAGAGGTCCACAAGAACCATGTCACCTCCTGTTTCCTGGCTGCCTTCTAGAGTTTTCCCTCCCCAGAACACCTGTGTGGCTGCCGTCTTGCTGCCCAAATCACATATAAGTCCTGCTTCCCTGTAGCTTGTTGAGCCGAATCTGAGGAACTTCCTCTTGGCTCCTTGCTCTGTGCATTGCAATAAAGTTACTTTCTCTTTCTCAAAGACCGCTGTCCAGATAATCGGCAAGCCTGAGAGCACAGGACAAGAACTCACCTTTTAGGATTTGGTAACACTAGATTCATACTTTGTACTTTCCACATTCTAAATTATTAATGGGTGTTTGTAGCTGTTTCTTCTCATTTTGAGTCATGCCACATCAGCAAATGAAGGTCCCGAGAGCATATGAATAGCATGTTTCACTGCTATTCATAAGGTTTTTACTGGCCAGTTTCTTCAGAAGTAGACTACAAAGTCCTTCTTCCTAGCCTGTCTTAGTCTAGAAGCTCCACTAGAACCTATCCACCAAGGGTGACCCTGCTGGTATTTAAAATACAAGTGGCAAAGCTTCCAGTATCACAGCAACACCCAAGCCACCACAGTACATCTGCCATGGATTGAATTGTGTCCCCAAAAAATATCTGTCAACTTGGCTAGGCCATAATTCCCAGAATTGTGTGATTGTCCACCATTTTGTCACCTGATGTGAGATTCCTGTGTGTTGTAAATGCTACCTCTATGATGTTAATGAGATAGGATTAGAAGTAGTTATGTTAATGAGGCAGGACTCAGTCTACAAGATCAGATTTTGTTTTCAGTCAATCTCTTTTGAGATATAAGAGAGAGGCAAGCAGAAAGACAGGGGACATCATACCACCAAGCAAAGAGGGCCAGGAAAAGAGCATGTCCTTTGGACCCGGGGTCCCTGCTCTGAGAAGCTCCTCATCCAGGGGAAGATTGATAACAAGGACCTTCCTCCAGAGCCAACAGAAAGAGAAAGCCTTCCCCTGGAGCTGGCATCCTGAATTCGGGCTTCTAGCCCCCTAGACTGAGAGAATAAACTTCTGTTTGTTGAAGCTATCCCCTTGTGATATTTCTGTTATAGCGGCACTAGATGACTAAGACAATGTCAAACTGACAGATATGTGGTAGGTTTGTTGGATAACTAGACTTAATTTTGTAAACTTCATCAGCACTGATTAATTTTTTAGTTTTTGGTAAATGACAATATCATGTGAAATATATGTCCATGGTAATTTTTTTTTATTTTTAAATTCATCTTATTGAGGTATAGTTTATATACAGTAAAATACACAATTTTAGTGTAGCCTCTCATGAGCTTTATCACATTTTCACATGCTTGTAACCACATCCACAATCAAGATATAGAACATTTCTATCACTCCAAAAAAGTTTCCTGTGTCTCTTCCCAGTTAATCCTCCTCCACAGCCCCAGGCAACCACCGATCTGCCTTCTGTCACTATCAGTTACATTTGTCTTTTTAAATTTTTCATGTAATGGGAGAAAAATGTTGAACAAAACTCAAATTCTTAAAAAACATCAGACTTACTGGGCTGGTAGAGACTAGAGAAAACCCCAAGACTGTCTCCCTGAGATACCCTTTAAACTTGGAACTGAAACCGCTCCTAGAGGTCACCTTTCAGGTAAATAACAGACTGGATCATAAACAACATCACCAGTGAGTACTGAGCTCTTTAAAAATCATTTATATGAGACCAAATGGTCAACATTTACCCTAAAGCAAAGATGAGAAGATAAGAGGGGACAGGGAAGCTAGATTAATGGAAAAGGAACAACCAGAATGGAAATAATGAGAATGTTGACACATTGTGAAAAATGTAACCAATGTCACTGAACAATATGTATAGAAATTTGCTGTGTAAACTTTCACCAACAACACAATAAAATACTATAAAATTTTTAAAATATAAATAGAATCACACAAGATGTGTAATTTTGAGTTAGGGGTCTTCACTCAGCATGATGTTTTTGAGATTCTTCCTGTTATTGGGTGTATCAGCAGTTCATTCATTTTTATTGCTGAGTAGATGGTGCTAATGGTTTGTGCTCTACTACTAACCTAAAGGTTGGTGGTTTGAACCCACCCAGCAGCTGCAGAGGAAAGGCCTGGAAATCTGCTTCCATAAGGATTACAGCCAAGAAAACCCTATGGAGTATTTCTGCTGTGTAACACATGGAATCTCCCCATGTGTCAGAATCAATTTGACAGCAACAGGTTATTTTTGGCTTATTGTTCTATTATGAGGTATTGGTAGTTCGGTGATCCAATTTTCCTCTTCCATAAGGGAGACCCGAGTTTGATTCCCGGCCAATGCACCTCCTGCACAGTCACTACCCATCTGTCCATGGAGGCTTGTGTGTTGCTTGGATGCTGAATAGGTTTTAGTGGGGCTTCCAGACTAAGATGGACTAGGAAGAAAGGCCTGGCAATCTACTCCTGAAAATCAGCCCATGAAAACCCTATGGATCACAATGGTCCTATCTGCAACCTATCATGCGGCTAGTGCAGGACCATGCAGCATTTCACTCCGTTGTGTCTGAGTCAGGAGCTTTGAGTCCAGAGTCAAGTCGGTAGCAGCTAACAACAGCAGCATAGATCTGTGTGATGCTCTCTTTATTTCTACCCTCAGCTTTTCACTTAATGAAATGTCTTGAAGCTCTACATGCAGAAGGTACACTTCCACACCACCATCCTAGAAGGCTTGGCTGTCCTGTGGCTGAGTGAACCCTCCCTGAGTGATGGCCGTTTTGTTGTTGTTGGTTGCCGTCTAGTTGGCCCCGATTCATGGGGACCCCGTGCACAATGGAATGAAACTTTGCCTGTCCTGCATCATGTTCACAATTGTTGCTACGCTCTAGGTCATTGTTTCAGCCACTGAGTATTTTGAGTGACTTCTACCCTTGGGGGCTCATCTTCCAGCACTATATTGGACAATATTCTGGTGTGATCCATAGGGTTTTCATTGGATGGTTTTCAGAAGTAGATCACCAGGCCTTTCTTCCTGGTCTGTCTTAGTCTGGAAGCTCCACGGAAGCCTGTCCACCACAGGTGACCCTGCTACTATTTGAAATACGGATAGCATAGCTTCCAGCATCTCAGAAACACGCAAGCCCCACAGTATGACAAACTGACAGATGGGTGGTGGAATGGACATTTAAACCCCTTGCTATCAAGTTGATTCTGACTCATGGTGACCCCATGTGTTACACACCCAGAAATCTTGGCCAATATTTGCAGGTGACCCGAGTCTGTAGCATTGGAATTGCTGGGTCTAAGGGTATGTACATTTGTGAATTTTAGTTTGAACCATGATTGCCCAAATTGTGCTGGGGAGGTTACTTTTGGGGAGAAGGGAGAAGAAGCAAATGTTCCCAATTTGGAGGCCTCAGGACAAAGGGGGCACAGTAGCTGTCTTCCATAGTCCTTCCTGCAGGGGGCAGCAAGCGGCAGCCCAACTCGAGTCACAGGTGCAATCTTTGGGATTCCAGAATTGGAAGAGACTATGCTGGGAGAGGAAGGGCTTCTGGTACAAGCGGATGGGTGCTGCCTGCACTCTTATGTTAAAAGACAGGTGAGTTTGCCTGGGCCAGCCTACTGGTGGCACCATCCATGAACCAAAATCAATTCTCTCCAAGAGGGACAAGAAAGACCCAACTGTGGAAACCTTCCCCCCTCCCCTCTGAGCCAACCATGCAGCCTGGCCTCAGGGGTTAAGAGTGAGAGGCAATGATCAAAAAAAAAAAAAAAAAAAAAAAAAAAAAACAGGAAACCAACAGGTGGTGGCAAGGTTGTGGATAAACAGGAATCATCGTCCATTATTGGTAGGAATGTAAAATACTGCAGCTGCTGTGGAAAACAATTCAGCAGTTCCTCAAAAAATTGAACGAGAGGTATCATATGACCCAGTAATTCCAGTCCTAGGTATCTACCCAGAAGAAGTGAAGGCAGGAACGCAAACAGAAACTTGTCCACCAATGTTCATTGCAGCACTTTACATAATAGCCAAAAGTTGGGAGCAACTAAAATGTCCATCAACAGATGAATGCATAAACAAAATACGATACATACACACAATGGCATACTACTAAGCAACCAACAACCCATTGCTGTTGAGTCAATTCCAACTCAGAGTGACCCTAGAGGACAGAGTAGAACTGCCCCCATAGGGTTTCCAAGGAACAGCTGGTGGATTGGAACTGCCAACTTTTTGATTAGCAGCCAAGCTCTTAACCACTGTGCCACAGGGGCTGTACTCAGCCATAAAAAGAATGAAGTTCTGATGCATGCCACAACATGGATCAACCCTGAAAACATCATGCTGAGTGAAATCAGTCAGTTGCCAAAGGCAAATACTGTATGATCTCACTTATATGAAATAAGCAAATATATAGAAACTGTCTTAGGCTGGGTCCTCTAGAGAAGCAAAAGCAGTGAAGCATATATATATACATACACTTATAAGTGTATATATATAGTTAGATAGTTTGTCATACTGTGGGATCTTGGGTGTTGCTGTGATGCTGGAAGCTATGCCACCAGTATTCAAACACCAGCAATGTCACCCATAGTGGACGAGTTTCAGCTGAGCTTCTAGACTAAGATGGACTAAGAAGAAGGACCTGGTGGTCTACTGAAAAAAATTAGCCAGTGAAACCCTTATGAATAGCAGTGGAACATTGTCTGATACAGTGTCATAAAATGAGCCCTTCAGGTTGGAAGGCACTCAAAAGACGACAGGGGAAGAACTGCCCCCTCAAGGTAGAGTCGACCTTAATGACATGGATGGAGTCAAGCTTTCAGGACCTTCATTTGCTGATGTGGCATGACTCAAAATGAGAAGAAACAGCTGCAAACATCCATTAATAATCCGAACATGGAATGTACGAAGTATTAATCTAGGAAAATTGGAAATCATCAAAACTGAAATGAAACGCATAAACATCGAAAACCTAGGCATTAGTGAGCTGAAATGGACTGGTATTGGCCATTCTGAATCGGACAATCATATGGTCTACTATGCCAGGAATGGCAACTTGAAGAGGAATGGAGTTGCATGTATCGTCAAAACGAACATTTCAGGATCTATCCTGAAGTACAACACTGTCAAAACCAAACCAAACCCATTGCTGGTCAGTCAATTCTGACTCATAGTGACCCCACAGGATAATATGCATACCCCTATAAGGAAGACCAGTTAATACGACTCTGATTCACATTTATGCACCAACCACTAAGGCCAAAGATGAGGAAGTTGAGATTTTTACCAACTTCTGCAGTATGAAATTGATCCAATGCGCAATCAGGATGCATTGATAATTACTGGTGATTGGAATGCAAAAGTTGGAAACAAAGAACAAAATTGTTAGTTGGAAAATATGGCCTTGGTGATAGAAACAATGCCAGAGATTGAATGAAAGAATTTTCCGAGAACAACAACTTCTTCGTTGCAAATACCTTTTCAACAACATAAATGGGGACTATACAAGTGGACCTCGCCTCATGGAATACACAGGAATCAAATTGACTACATCTGTGGAAGGAGACGATGGAAAAGCTCAATATCACCAGTCAGAACAAGGCCAGGGGCCAAATACAGAAGAACAGACCATCAATTGCTCATAAGCAAGTTCAAGTTGAAGCTGAAGAAAATTAGAACAAGTCCAAGAGAGACAAAGAACAACCTGTGTATATCCTAACTGAATTTAGAGACCATCTCAAGAATGGATTTGATGCACTGAACACTAATGACCAGAGACCAGATGAGCTGTAGGATGACATCAAGGACATCATACAAGAAGAAAGCGAGAGGTCATTAAAAAGACAGGAAAGAAAGAAAAGACAAAAATGGACGTCAGAAGAGACTCTGAAACTTGCTCTTGAATGGCGAGTAGCTAAAGTGAAAGGAAGAAATGATGAAGTAAAAGAGCTGAACAGAAGATTTCAAAGGGTGGTTTGAGAAGACAAGGTAAAGCATTATAATGACGACATGTGCAAAGACCTGAAGTTAGAAAAGCAAAAGGGAAGAACATACTCGGCATTTCGCAAGCTGAAAGAACTGAAGAGAAAATTCAAGCCTCAAGATGCAATATTGAAGGATTCTATGGACAAAATACTGAATGACGCAGGAAGCATCAAAAGAAGATGGAAGGAATACACAAAGTCACTCTACCAAAAATAATTGGTTGTCACCAAAGAAGACATTCAAATGGCCAACAGACACATGAGGAAATGCTCACGATCACTAGTCATTAGAGAAATGCAAATTAAAACCACAATGAGATACCATCTCACCCCGGCATTACTGGCACAAATCAAAAACACTGGAAATAACAAATGTTAGAGGGGC
>NW_004444058.1:6861088-6863395 GCF_000243295.1 Trichechus manatus latirostris
CAGTTGCAGCAGTACATAGACAGGGAACCACCAGAAATTGAAGCCAGATTCAGAAGAGGACATGGAAGGAGGGGTATCATTGCTGATGTAAGATGGATACTGGCTGAAAGCAGAGAATACCAAAAAGATGTTTACCTGTGTTTTACTGACTATGCAAAGGCATTCAGCTGTGTGGATCATAACAATTTATGGGTAATATTGCAAAGAATGGGAATTCCAGAACACTTAATTGTGCTCATGAGGAACCTATACATAGATCAAGAGGCAGTTGTTAGAGCAGAACGAGGGGATACTGTCACGAGGGGATAAGTCAGGAAAGGTGTGCATCAGGGTTGTGTCTTTTCGCCATACTTATTCAGTCTGTATGCTGAGAAAATTATCTGAGAAGCTGGACTATATGAAGAAGAATGGGGCATCAGGATTGGAGGAAGACTCATTAATAATCTGTGATCTGCAGATGACACAACCTTGCTTGCTGAAAGTGAAGAGGACTTGAAGCATTTACTGATAAAGATCAAAGACTATAGCCTACTGTATGGATTACACCTCAACATAAAGAAAACAAAAATCCTCACAACTGGACCAGTGAGCAACATCGTGATAAATGGAGAAAAGATTGAAGTTGTCCAGGATTTCATTTTACTTGGATCCACAATCAACACCCATGAATGCAGCAGTCAAGAGATCAAAGTCAGCAAAACTGGACCAAACCAAAAGCTAAGAAGTTTCCTGAACACAACCAAACACTTCAAGGGACAGAGTAGCAGGGGCTGGGGTCTGGGGACCATGGTTTTGGGGGACATCTAGGTCAATTGGCATAACAAAGTTTATTAAGAAACTGTTCCACATCCCACTTTGGTGAGTGGCGTCTGGGGTCTTAAAAGCTTGTGAGCAGTCATCTAAGATGCATCAATTGGTCCCAACCCACCTGGAGCAAAGGAGAACACCAAAGACCCAAGGAAAATACTAACCCAAGAGACTAAAGGGTCACCCTTTGGTGAGCATTCACATGAGACACAAATATCTTCACTTCTTTGGCCCACTCAGAGAGGTCTATCCACATACCTCTCCCCCGTAACACTTTGTCTCCAATTTTCCAATCATATTCCTTCCAAGTCCCTTACCATCCAGCCAAACCGTTAGCCACAGCCCATGAATCAGTATACAATTGCAAATCAGGCCATTTCTCCTTCCAAGAAAAGTGAACAACCAGGTGCACTGCTCAAATTTCTGCCCATTGGGAGGATTTCCCTTCACAACTGTCCTTCAGGGAGGTCCCAGAAAGGGGCTGTAGTGCTGCCACTGTCCACTTCTGAGTGGTGCCTGCAAATCACACAGAACCATCTGTAAACCAGGCATGCATTTTCTCTTCCTCAGTCAAATAATCATAAGGAACTCCCCATGAGGCCATAGGTGCATACCGGGAGATGGAAGGTAATGTGACAGGAGTGGAGACCATGCGCATTTGAGCCACTTTCTCATGCAACTTACTTGTGCCTGCAGGTCCTGCTTGGACCCGATCTCGTATATACCACTTCCATTTAATGATGGAGCACTGCTGTGCACATCCAACTTTATGACTCTGTGGGTCAGACAACACCCAATTCATGATGGGCAGTTTGGGCCGCATGGTGACTTGGTGTCTCAGGGTTAAGCGTTCAGTCTCTACTAAGGTGCAGTAACGAGTCAAAAGCTGTTTCTCAAAAGAATAGTTATCTGCAGAGGATAGCAGGGCCTTGCTCCAAAATCCTAAGGGTCTGTACTGTGATTCACCAAAAGGGCCTGCCAAAGACTCCAAACAGCATCTCTACCTGCCACTGACACTTCAAGCACCACTGGATCAACGGGATCATATAGCCCATGTAGCAGAGCCCCTTCCACAGCAGCCCAAACCTGTTGTAGAGCCTCCTCCAGTCCTGGGCCCCACACAAAACTAGCAGCTTTTTGAGTCACTTGATAAATAGGCTAGAGTAGCTCATCCAGATGAGGGCTATGTTGCCTCCAAAATCCAAAGAGGCCAGGGAGGGGCAAGATGCAATAACTTATCCTTCACTCTAGAAGGAATATCTCGACATGTCCCATACCACTGGACCCCTAGAAATTTCACGGATGTGGAAGGTGTCTGAATTTTTGTCAAATTAATTCCCCACCCTCTCCCATGCAAATGTTTTACCAATAAGTCCAGAAGCATTGACACTTCTTTCTTACTAGATCCAGTCAGCAAAATGTCATCAGTGTAATAGACCAGTGTGACATCTTGTGGAAGGGAAAGACGATTATGGTCCCTTTGGACTAAATTATGACATA
>NW_004444058.1:6865016-6866742 GCF_000243295.1 Trichechus manatus latirostris
TATTAGAAAAGTCAAACAGTTCTTTTGGAGTGTGGCATATCTCCTCCTGGGTCACACTTTGTACTTCACCTTTTGGGGTTCCCTGGGACTTAAGTCTAACTATAGGTCTAGAAGCCAAAATAGGTGGTGCGGATGTGTTCTGAGAACATTCAGCATTGTCTTGTAAGGCGTCTGCCTCAGGCGATGCCCTAGGCAATGACTCAGCTGTGTCCCCAGGGGATGACTCAGATGCCACCCCGGCTGGTATCTCTGACAAAGCCTCTTCAGACACAACTGGGTTAATCTCATCAGATGGTGGTGGAGAGGCTAATGGCTTTGTTGTTGTTCTTATGTGCCACTGAGTCAGTTCCGACTCATAGCGACCCTATGTAAACACAACGAAATACTCCTCAGTCCTGCGCCATCCTGACAATCATTGTTATGCTTGAGCCCGTTGTTGCAGCCACTGTGTCAATCCATCTTCTTGAGGGTCTTCCATCCTTTCTCAAGGACGGTGAGACTGCATCTCACATACTTTGGACATATTATCAAGAGGGATCAGTCCCCGGAGAAGGACATCATGCTTGGTAAAGTAGAGGGCCAGCGAAAAAGAGGAAGACCCTTAACAAAATGAATGGCTTTGACGGTAGGGGTGATTCAACGGAATTTAGGGGTTCAGTGTCCCCAGCCTCCTGATTATTTGCCCCATATGTCTCATTCCAAGTTTCAAGATCCCATTTCTTCCCAATCAGTGCCCTCATTTTAGCTTCAGACACCATTCCAAGGTTGAGAATTCATTGGTGTTATAATTCAGCCACTCTTGTGTTAAGAGTCTGAGTTTGGTTTTCAGCAATATTGGCTCTGTTACTACAAGAAAGAAGACTTATTTCAGGGAACAAATGGCAACTTTGAGGTGGTTTATGTGGCGCTTGAGCTTTAACTCTGAAGCCCTGAGCCCATGTCTTTCACCCATTTGTCTAGCAAAAGTAGGACTAACCAATCAGCTTCCTTATACTTCTCATTCTGACAAAATTGTAGAAAGGTATCAAACATGCAATCACCCAGAGCCTCACCTCTCACCAAAAGTTGATCTATTCGTGGTGATATTTTGCATATTTATATTGTCAACTCAGGCCATGGATTAGCAGTGCCGTCTTTATTAGTGGAAGCAGAGTCATCAACATCTTTAAGACTAACTAGACTTGAGAACTGATTTAGAAAACTCATTCTTACAATTTTGTTTCTCTAGAACCACTCTTGGTAACAAATGTCTTAGGTGGGTTCTCTAGAGAAGCAAAACCAGTGAAGTGTGTGTGTGTGTGTATATATATATACCAAACCCATTGCCGTTGAGTCAATTCTGACTCATAGCAACCCTATAGGACATAGTAGAATTGCCCCACAGAGTTTCCAAGGAGTTCCTCGTAGATTCAAACTGCTGACCTTTTGGTAACTGACTCACATAGCTGCAGGGGCTTATAAGACCAAGATCTACAGGTAAGACAGCAGGCTGCTGGCCCAAGTCCCAAGAACTAGAGGTCAGATGCTGATGAGCCAAACGCAGGGTCCAGAGCACAGCGAAAGCCAGTGAGTTTTGCCAGAAAGTCCACATATATTGGATTCAGGCCACACCCCCAGGAAAGTCCCTTTCAACTGATTGGCTACTCATAGCAGATCTCATCATGGAAGTGATTACATCATTATAGGACTGCCAAACTACATCATAACTGCCAAACCACTGAGAATT
>NW_004444058.1:6873632-6892602 GCF_000243295.1 Trichechus manatus latirostris
AGGAGTGATTCAACGGAATTTACAGGCTCAGTGACCCCAGCTTCCTGATTATCTGCCCATATGTCCCCATCCCAAGTCTCAGGATCCCATCTCTTCCCAATCAATGCCCTTACGTTAACCTCAGACACCTCTCGAGGTTTGCAATTGAGCTGGCGTTGTAATTCAGCCACTCTTAAGATGAGACTCTGGGTTTGGTTTTCAGCAATTTCGGCTATGTTACTACAACAAATAAGGCTTTCTTTCAAAGCACAAGTGGAAGCCTTGAGGTCATGTATGTGGCACTTGAGCCTTGACTCTGAAGCCCTGAGCGCATCTCTTTCCTTCATCAGTTTGTCTAGTGAAAGTAGGACAAATGAACCAGCTTCCTTATACTTCTCATTCTGACAAAGCTGTAGAAAGTTATCACACATGTGTTCACCCTGAGCCTCACCTTTCACCAATACCTGATCTACCAGTGGTGATATTTTGCATATTTGTATCACCACCTCGCTCCATGGACTAGCAGTGACCTCTGGAAGCAGAGTCATCAACGTCTTTATGACTAACCAGACTTGAGAACAAATTTAGAAAACTCATCCTTATAATTTTCTTTCTCTAGAATCACTCCCGGTACCAAATGTCTTAGGCTGGGTTCTGTAGAGAAGCAAAACCAGTAAAGTGTATAAATATATATAGAGAGAGAGATTATATCAAGGAAACAGCTCACGTGATTGTAGAGGCTAGAATGTCCCAAGTCCGTGGATCAGGGTAGAGGCCTCTCCCAAGTCACACAGCTGCAGAAGCTGGCAAGCCCAAGATTGCAAGGTCGGAGAGCAGGGCTCTCACTCACAGGCTGTGCAGATCGACGAATCCCAGGTTCGGCAGATAAGCTGACAGCTCAAGTCCCAAGAACGGGAGATGAGATGACAGGAAGCAGCCACAGGACCCAGAGAGAGCAAAAAGCCAGAATGTCTGCTTATATACAGATGCGGGCCACACCCCCAAGGAGACTCCTTTTCATCTGATTGGCTACTCACAGTATATTCAATCGTGGGAGTGATAACATTAAAACATGGAGAATCATGGCCCAGCCAAGCTGACACACAATCTTAACCATCACACTGACAAAACTCATTTCCCTAGTCTAATAATGAGAAAACATCAAACGAATCCAAATTGTGGGACAGTATTACAAAATTACTGACCAGTACTCCTCAAGACTGTCAAGTTCATTAAAAAACACACACACAAAGACAAAAACAAGAAAAGACTGAAGAACAGTCACAATCCAGAGTAGACTAAAGAGACTTGACAACTAAATGTGACATTGGATCCTGGACAGAATTCTAAGAGAAAAAGGACATTACTGGAAAAACTAGTGAAATATCCCAGACCAAATAAAGTCTGGAATTTAGTTGTCATTGTTGCTAGTTGCTGTTGAGTTGATTCCAATTATGGCGACCTCATATGTGCTCCATGAGGTTTTTAAGGCTGTGACCTTTCGGAAGGAGATTGTCAGACCTGTCTTCCAAGGCACCTCTGGGTTGGTTCAAACCGCCAATCTTTTGGCTAATTGAGTGTTTAATGGTTTGCACCATTCAGGGACTCCCCGGAATTTAGTTAACAGTATTGTAACAATGTTAACTTCTCAGTTATGACAAATATATGGCAGTCACGTAAGATGTTAACATTAGGGGAAGCTGGATGAAGGGTATATGGGAACTCTCTGCAACTCTTCTGTAATTAATCCAAAATTTAAAGTTTATTAGGAAAAAAAGGTCTGAAAAAGAACTGAGTGCCACTGGGGCTGGGGTTTCTAGCCAGCTTTGCAATGACATCAAGCTAGATTACTTTGGATGCTCACTTCCAGAATGTAGAGAATCACATGTGATTCCACATGTGCTTCCACCCCCTACATCCTAGGGGATTTTTTCCAAGCCATTGGTTTCCATCCCATGAGTTTGGAAGCTGGTGCTTTTAATATGTGCAAATATGCAGGCAGGGACAGCAGGCCAACAGTACTTATGAGACACATTTTGATTTTAGACATATTACTCTCAAGACCCAATTATTTTCTGCTTTGAATTTTGTGTTGGTATCATGTGTTTTCATTAATGGAGGCATGCTGAATTAATGAGTGTTGTTGAATTTTTGGTAGGTAGTATGGGTTTTTTTTTTTCCCCCCACCCCCTCCAACAATTCTACTCTGTGAGTCCTGAGGGACATAAGTTGTCCCACTAATTTTACCCCAGATACTCCCTAAAGTCCGGAGAGACATATGGTGTCTCAAAGAGAAAATTTCAAAATTTTTCTTTCTCCTATCAAAAATGCACACAACTCATACAATCAATACCTTGTAGAAACAGTCATTTGAAGCACATGTCCATTTTTTCAGTTTCAAAGAGTCATGAAGGCCCCTGCCTTGTGGCAGCATGCACTGTCAGTGGGAAAGCAGCTTCCCAATGAACCCGAGAGGTGGAAAAAGTGGGTGGGCAACTGTGTATCCCAACAGTCATGAAAGGGTTAAAATGTGGGTGGGGGGAATGTGTGTCGTAGAATGGATGAGGAAGTGTTCAATATTGCACAGAGTGGCACTGTGGAAGAAGGGCCTGGTGATCTGCTTCCATAAGGACTACAGCCAAGAAAACCCTAGGGAGCACAGTTCTTCTCTGACACACATGGGGTTGCCATGAGTCGGAATCAACTCAATGGCAATGGGTTTTTTTTTTCTTTTTTTTTTTTTTTTTTTTGGTTTATTGGTTAGAAGCAAGTTGCTAGATCCCTGCCTACACTCAAGGAAAAGAGATGTTTTAGTTTCCTAGAGCTGCTGTAACACAAAGTGGATGGTGTTTTGTTTTGTTTTGTTTGTCTTAATTGTGTTTTAGGTGAAAGTTTACAGCGCAGATTAGTTTCTTATTCAAAAATTGTATACACAAATTGTTTTGTGACATTGGTTGCAATCCCCACAATATGTCAGCACTCTCCCCGTTTCCCTTTCCACCCTGGGTTCCCTGTGCCCATTCATTCAGTTTTCCTGTCCCTTCCTGTCTTCTCTTTTTTGCTTTTGGGCAGGTGTTGGTCTCGCATACTTGACTGAACTGAGAAGCACGTTCCTCACTTTTGTTATTGTTTGTTTTATAGGGCTATTTAATCTTTGGCTGAAAGGTGGACTTTAGGAGTGGCTTTAGTTCTGAGTTAGCAGAGTATCTAGGGGCCATGGTCTTGGGGAGGTCCTCCAGTCACTGTCAGACCAGTAAATCTGGTCTTTTTTTGCGAATTTGAATTTTGTTCTACATTTTTCTCCCGCTGTGCCTGGTTTGTGATCCCTGTCAGGGAGGTTGGTGGTGGTAGCTAGGCACCATCTAGTTCTTCTGGGCTCAGGCTGGTGAAGGCTGTGGTTCATCTGGTCCATTAGTCCTCTGGACTAATATTTTCCTTATGTCTTTGGTTTTCTTCATTCTCCTTTGCTCTGAACATGATAAGACCAAGAGATGTATCTTAGATGGCCGCTCGCATGCTTTTAAGAACCCAGATGCTACTCACCAAAGTAGGATGTAGAACATTTTCTTTATGAACTATTTATGCCAATTGACCTACATGTCCCCTGAGACACAAGTGGGTGATTTTAAAGAACAGAAATTTATTTTCTTACAGTTCAGGAGTCTGGAAGTCCAAATTCAAGGTACTGGTTCTAGGGGAAGGGTCTCTCTTTGTCGGCTCTGGGGAAAGGTTCTTGCTCTTTTCAGCTTCTGTTTCTTAGTTGCTTGGCGATCTCCATGTGGCATCCATGTTTCCCCCATTTATGCTTGCTTCTCTCTGTTGTCTAATCTGCTCTTTTTATATCTCAAAAGTCTTTACATTTAAGAGCCACCTTCCACTGATATGACCTCATTAACATAACAAAGAAACCTCTATTCCCAAATGGGATTGTATCTCCAGGTATAGGGGTTAGAATTCCATTACATATTTTTTGGGGCACATAATTCAGTACATAACAGGTAAATCCAAAAAAACCAAACCCATTGTCATTAAGTTGATTCTAACTCATAGCAACCCTACAGGACAGACTAGAACTGCTCCACAGGGTTTCCAAGGAGCAGCTGGTGGATTTGAACTGCTGACCTTCTGGTTAGCAGTCAAACGCTTAACCACTGCCCCACCACCAGAGCCCCCCATAACAGGTAGGTACTAACAAATTTCCATCTTACCAATAAGGCTCAGAGAGGTCAAGCAACTTGCCCAATGCCACACAGCTAGTGAGCAGAGAACTGGAATTTAATCCAGGATATAACCAGAGTCTCTCTGCCACCCTGCCTGCCCCTCAAAGGTGTCCCAAATCCTCAGCCTCACCTGGTGGTGATGGATGTGGTACCCCACTGAGGGCTGCTGTGTGAACTTCCACGGCCCTTCTCCTTGCCCCAGTGGCTGGGGACAAACTCAGGCGGTTGCCCAGAGAGCTCGCTGTAACTTGAGTCTCGTCCAGGCTGGGGGTGACAGGCGGGTGGGCGGGTGACAGGCAGGGCAGGAAGATTTGCTGAGACACTGGTGTGCAGTAGCCTGGCAGCCTGTCTGGCCCTGAGGAGACCCAGGAACTTTGGGGACTCATTCCATGGGCCCGGCAGTGGTGCTCTCCATGGGCAACAAACAGACGGTCTTCACTCGTGAGCAGCTGGAAGCCTACCAGGTAGGGGTGCTGGTCGGGCCCATGGTGGGCCTGGCAGCCTCGGTTCTCTGGTCTGAGAAATAGGGACAGCATCCTCGCGTCCTGGGTTCCTGGCGTGGCTCTGGGTGCAGCATCCGACACAGAGGGGCGAGAGTTGGGGGAAGAGGAAGGGAGTCCCAGAAACAGGGTCTGGGCCAAGCCGGCATCTCTCTCTACAGGACTGCACCTTCTTCACGAGGAAGGAGATCATGAGGTCAGTCTGGGGAGGAAGGAGGGAAGATGTAGAAACACATTTCTCTTCATTTCTGGAGGAGATTTGCAATTTGGCAGGCTCGTAATCAAGGTTAAAGTGCTAATGGTGGCAGGGGTGACGCAGGCACAGTCAGGGGATAGAGGCAGCTGGGGGTGCTGAGAAGCCACATCTAGTCATATTATCACATTACAACCTAGAAACAACTTACTACTCACTGCTGGAGGATATTTGTAATTTGACAGGCTCAATGCTTTGTCAAGGTTAAGGTGCTAATGGGGGGTGGTAGGCATGGTCAGTGAAGGAGGCAGAGAGGGGGAGGCTGAGAAGTCCTATCTCATCCTGTTAGCACAGCTTCCAGGCTGGTGCATTTGAGCTTCTCCCGAGGGTGCCGGGGAGCCACAGGGAGTGTGTGAGCAGAAGACATGGTCAGGTCAACGTGTAAGAAAGACCCCTCGGAGGCCAGTGTGGGGAGGCTGCGACTGGAGGCCAGGAGCCCCAGTGGGAAGCGAGTCAGGTCTGGGCCATGGGTTGGCATCAGGGTGCAGGAGCAGGGAGGTGGCCCAAGCCTGAGGCAGGGCTCTGGCATGAGCCCAGGTTGAACAGGCAAGTCACCACTTGGCCCAGGGGGCCATTGTCCAGAGGCCCTGACCATGAACTTGGAGCAGTGAAACCCAAGCTGGCCAGGGTTCAGCTGCAGCATGACCGGGGCCAAGGCCCCAATTGTGTGGGCATGGACATCCATTATTGATGGCAGTACCTTTTGCCAGCAAGCCCCATTGTCTGACTGAGAACAGCTTGAAGGTCATCCTGGCCATCATGATCAGATTACTGATGGGGAAACTGAGGCTTAGCCAGGGCTGACGCTGAGTTCCAGGGCAGAGGGGCAGAGGGCTGACATTTCGTCTGTTCCAAGCGTCTCGTTTTTCAGACAGACTAACCAAGGCCCAGAGGGAGAGAGAGTCCTACTCAAGGCCACACAGCAACCCCAACCCAGCCTGCCCTCTGAAGGGACACAGACAGGGGCCTGCATGGTCAGGACTGAAGTTCCGGACCTCCCCCATCCTGAGTTCCTAATCATTATATGACCCAGTGGCTCTGTGTCCTCTTAGAGACAGTTGCTAGAACCTTGGGGACCCCAGTCTCATCAGGGATGGTCTCTACAAGGCTGCTGCTCAGTATGCCCCAATGAAGGTAAGGCATCACCAGGTGCGGGCATTGAGTGGAGAGCTTACAATTGAGGCAGTGTGTACGGCACTTGGTGTTTTCCAAAATGCCTTTCTTATGCCCTTTTGAGAAATGTCATACGAGCCCTTTTCCTCTGCTCTGCTCGGCTGTTGGGGGAACCCAGCCTCCCGTTACAGAAGAAGGAGAGGAAGGTATGTAGATGGGGGTCTTTAGAGGCAGGGTCTTGCAGACACTGTGATCATGTCCAGAGATTCACAGATGAACTCAGATTCTCTGAATGCTTGGTGTGAGATCATCAAGCCTTAAACACCTTCCCTTCTGCCCATCCCATTTGCCTGGTAAGGCTCCTCTCACTTCAAAGCCCAGCACCAATGCCCTGACCTCCAGGAAGCCCTTCCTCCTCCCTGGATTGTTTCCCTCACTCCAGGCTCCCCTAGCCCTGGGACCCGGGCCATCAAATAACCTAGGGACTTTTGTGCCCCCTAAGAGACAGTTGCTAGAAGCTTGGGGACCCCAGACTCATCGAGGATGAATTCTACAAGGCTGCTGCTCAGCATGCCCAATGACGGTATGGCGTCACCAGGTGAAGGCAATGAGTGGAGAGCTGGCCTCACAATCTAGGTAGTGTGAGGCAAGTGGAGTTGTCTGTGTCTGGCTCCGTCTGCTCAAGGGCTGGGTCCAGGTGTGATGGCTCTTGGGGACACAGTATTCTTTAGTGTGGGGTGTGCAGCTTCAAGTATGACACGAGGGTCGAGTTCCATCCTCCTTCCCACCTTCCAGCCCTTGCTGGTGTTTCCCTCCAACACTAGGCTCTTCTATCGCTACCAGGACCTGGCTCCCCAGCTCGTCCCTCTGGACTATACCAGCTACCCCGATGTGAAGGTGCCCTATGAGCTCATTGGCAGCATGCCCGAGCTGAAGGTATGCCCAGGCCAGGGGGCAGGCAGGGAAAAAAAATAGTAGGGATGTGCCATAACACATTCCTATGAGATGGGTGCTACAATTACCCCCCATTTTACAGAGGTGGACACTGAGGCTCAGAGAGGTTAAGACATTTGTTCAAAGTCACACAGTGTAGAGTGGCAGAGATAGGATTCAAACCCAGGATTGTTGGGAGGATGGAATGAGATAACACAGGCAAAGGGCGTGTTGCGTGGCAAGTGGTCAGGGAACATTGGTTCTTCTTTTCATAGTTGTTGTTAGTTGCCATCGAGTCAGCCCCCAACTCATAGGGACACCATGCACAACAGAACAAAATGTTGCCTGATCCTGTGCCATCTTCACGATTGTTGGCGTGCTCGAGTTCATTGTTGCGGCCACTGTGTATTTTGAGTGCCTTCCAACCTAGGAGGTTCATCTTGCAGTACTATATGTCGGACAACAGTCTGCTGTGATTCACAGAGTTTTCATTGGCTAAGTTTGAGAAGCAGATCTCCATGTCTTTCTTCCTAGTCTGTCTTAGTTTGGAAGCTCTACTGAAACCTGTCCATCATAGGTGACCCTTCTGGTATTAGAAATACCAGTAGCATGACTTCCAGCATCATAGCAACATGCAAACCACCACAGTACAATAAACTGACTGACAGATGGTGGTCTTTTCATAGTAGGAGCTGTTAAAGGCAGATCTTTCTCAGGTGGATGTTTCACCCATGATTTGTGCCTCTGAAGGGGGCTTGTAGGGTGAGTGACTGACTGAGTAGGGATTATCTGATTACAAGTGACAGAAACCTCATTCAAGAGAGACAGAACAGATCGGCTTAAGTGAACAAAAATAATCCAGGGCAGGGCTAGCTTCAGGTACAGCTGGAACCAGGGCCTTGATGTTGTGCTTAGAAATTTCCCTCCACTTCTTGTCTGCTTTCTTGCCAGGAGGCTTTAGTTTTAGTCAGCCTCTCCTCTTGGGATAGCAAGGGGAGCCCCCCGTGACCCATGCTTTCCTCTGCTAGCTCTGCAAAAATCAGAAAGCAGCCCTCCATCTGGGTCTTTTTACTACCCCTGGAACCAGAAGTGGGTCAACACTGCCCAGGCCACATGAGTGGAGGTTGGAGTTGCCTGCAGTCCTCTCTAGGGACCATGGGAGAGAGTGAGAGTTGGTGGAAGACACGTGGAGGTTCCTGGGAAGGTGGGTGCTGACAGTGAGACCACGTGGAGCCCTCGAAGACCCTGGTTTCACTCCTATCCCCAGGACAACCCCTTCCGCCAGAGGATTGCCCAGGTCTTCTCCGAGGATGGGGATGGACACATGACTTTGGACAACTTCCTGGACATGTTCTCTGTGATGAGTGAGATGGCTCCCCGCGACCTCAAAGCCTACTACGCTTTTAAGATTTATGGTGCATGCAAGACCTCCAGGGCAGGGAGCATGGGGAGGGGTGGGATGAGGCTGGGTCTGCAAAAGGGGCTGCTCTGCCATCACGTGTCCCCCCTGCCCGCCACCCCCACCCTGGTACCTCCAGACCTCACCCCTCGCTCCCTCCATTCCAGCCACACTGGCCTCCAAAGTGTGCCTGCCTCCTGGCCTTTGCTTCTGCTGGGCCCTCTTCCTGGAACACCTTTGCCCTGGCCCCTTCTTGTCCTTGAAGGCTCTATGCTCCCTCCTCAGAGGGTCTTCTCCAGTGCCCCCTGTCAAAAGTAGCCCCTGTGCCAGTCATGCTCCATTCCTTGATCCTATTTCTCTCTTGGCACAGAGCAAGGCTGGTTAATGGCTTGTTCATTGATCTGTTCACTTCTTATCGACTTTCTGTCTGATGAGACCCAAAGGCAGTGACGTGTCTGTCTTGTCCGCCATCTGTCCCTTGTGCCTGGCACATAGCAGGAACTCAATAAGTATTTGTTGACCAGATGAACAAATGAAAAACAGTTATTGCAGTGCCTGGCACATAGTAGGTACTCAGTAAATACTTACTGAATGAATTAATGCTTAGTGAGTGAATGAATGAATAAATTAATGAATGAATGAAAGAAGAAAAGAACAGTCATCACAGTGCCTGGCACATAATAGGTGCTCAATAAATAGGTGGGGATGAATGAATACTTGTGGAGTGAATGAATGAGTGAGTGAGTGAATGAAAGAAAAAGTCATCATAATGCCTGGCACATAGTAGGTGCTCATATTGATATTGATATTCATATTGAATGAATAAATGCTTGTTGAGTGAATGAATGAATGAAAAACAGTTGCTGCAGTGCCTGGCACTATTAGGTAGGTGCTCGATAGATACTTGCTGGATGAATGAATGAATGAAAACAGTCATTGCAGTGCCTGGCACATAGTAGACGCTCAACAAATACTTGTTAAACAGTCCCTGGCTAATTCCAAAGCAAGACCCAGGGTCCTGGGTGACCTCCCTGTGCCTCGATTTCCCCCTCTGCAAAATGGGATAAGATGTGCCCGCACCAGCTCAGCCTGCCCACCGCCCACCGCCCACCGCCCTGTCCTGCAGACTTCAACAATGACGACTCCATCTGCGCTTGGGACCTGGAGCAGACGGTAACCAGGCTGACACGGGGCGAGCTCAGCGCAGAGGAGGTGAGCCTGGTGTGCGAGAAGGTGCTGGATGAGGCTGACGGGGACCACGATGGGAGGCTGTCCCTGGAAGACTTCCAGAACATGATCCTGCGGGCACCTGACTTTCTCAGGTGCTGCCCCAGCCCAGGTCCCCTTCCATATGTGCAGAGACAGTTCATGAGCTCTGTTTGTGAAAGTTCCTCCATTCGCTCAGAGCTGAGCACTTGCAACAGAGACCATATGGCCCGCAGAGCCAAAAGCATTTACTACCTGGCTCTTTACAGAAAAATTTGCTGACCTCTGAGTTAACACATGGAAATAATTTAAAGCAGTGCCTGACACACCGTAGGTGCTCAATAAGTGTGTACTCTCATTACTGTTGTTGCTATTATTATTGGTATGCCCTGTGCATGTGCCGGGGGAAAAAAAAAAAACACTAGTTGCCATTGAGTCAACCTTGACTCATGGTGACCCCATCTGTCAGAGTAGAAGTGTGCTCCATAGATTTTCAATGGCTGATGTTTCAGAAGTAGATTGCCAGGCCTTTCTTCCAAGGTACTTCTGGGTGGACTCAAACCTCCAACCTTTTGGTTAGCAGCCAAGCGTGTTCACCATTTGCATGACCCAGGGACTCCACAACTCATGATAGCAGGAGAAAGTCCCTACCACTGACGGGTGCCTTCCGTGTCTGCCCTATGCCTTTTCCCCTCAGCCCTCATCACAGCCCTGTGAAGGAGGAACAGCTGCTATCCCCCTTCTACAGAGGAGTAAACTGAGGCCCAGAGAGGGAGAGCCACTTGCTCAGAGTCCCACAGCAATTCTGGGGCGGAGCTGTGATGCCAACGCTGACCCAAAAATTGTGCTCTGCACCCCTGTGGGGTTGGGAGGGTCTCAGGCTGGGGCTCCTTGAGGGATTCATCTCCCATCGCCCCATGCAGCTTCCTGCTGCCTTGGGGACCCTTGGCAGGAGTGTTGGGGAGGAGGGCGAGTGGGGGTTGCTCTGCCTGAGACTCTGACTGCTGTTCTCTTTGCATGCAGCACCTTCCACATTCGAATCTGAGAGGGGCTGGAGGAGAGGCCGGGCCAACAAGGGTGGGGTGCCCCCACCCCACAGTGGACTCTGGTTTCTGGGCTTCAGGAATAAACGTGTCACTGAGTCACACCTGCTGCGAGGACTCAACCTGGTGGGCGGGAAGGAGGAGCTTGGATTCTCAGCCCTGCCCTCACTGTGTGACCCTGTGTGTGGACATACATTCTCTGGTCCATGATCACCACATACGTAAAAGGAAAGGGCTGGGCGTATTACTTCTAGGTATCGCTCCACTGTGAGGGTTGGAAGAGCCTGGCTGCGAGTCTCTGTGGAGACAGATGAAGCACTAAGATTCAGGGTCACACTGTCCTCCCCCCCGGACCCCTCAAGGCTGGAACCCCACCCCCAAAAGTCTGAGCCCCCTCTTTCTTTTCTCTCAATCCTTGAGCCCCTCCAAACGAGACCAAAACCTTTACTCTATACTGATTCACTTGAGCTGCCAGGGGAGGTCTCTGCAGAAGTGGTGGGAATGTCATTCCCTGAGATGGGCACCGCACTTCACAGTTTATGAAGAATCTATATCTATGACATCCTGCAGGGTTGGAGGGAGGGGCAGGCACGCCCAAGGCCACACTACAAGTCATTTGCAGCAGCAGGACTTGAATCTAGGCCCACCTCGCTCCAGATCCCAGACCACTAAACCCAAACCAAACCTGTTGCCCTCAAGTGGACTCCAACTCACGGCGACCCCACGTGTTACAGAGTAAAACTGAGCTCCATAGGATTTTCTTGGCTGTAATATTTATGGAAGTAGATCATCAGGCCTTTCTTCTGCAGCACTGCTGGATGGGTTTGAACTGACAACCTGTTGGTTAGTTGTTGAATGCAAACACTTGCACCACCCAAGAGCCCTACACCTTGTGAATTTGGGAAGCCCAACACCTACTCCACCCATGATCACTGTCTTATGCATCTAGTGCTGCTCCAACAGAAATACCACAAGTGGGTGGTTTTAACAAGAAGTTTATTCTCTCACAGTCCAGTAGGCTACAAGTTCAAACTCAGGGCATCAGCTTGAGGAGAAGGCTTTCATTCTGTGTTGGCTCTGGAGAAAGGTCCTTGTGATGCGTCAGTCTTTCCTTGGTCTGGGAGCATCTCAGCACAGGAACCTCAGGTCCAAAGGACTGCTTTCTTGGTGGTATGAGGTTCCTCACTCTCCACTTGCTTCCCTTTCCTTTCATCTCTTACAAGAGATAAAAGGTGGTGCAGGCCACACCCCAGGGAAACTCCCTTTACATTGGATCAGGGATGTGACCTGGGTTAGGGTGGTGTTACAATCCCACCCTAATCCTCTTTAATGTAAAATTACAATCACAAAATAGAGGACAACCACACAACACTGGGAAACATGGCCTAGCCAAACTGATACACATATTTTTTGGGGGACACAATTCAATTCATGACATTCCACCCTTTGGCCCTCAAAAAGTCACATCCTTGCAACATGCAAAACATATTCATCTCATCATATCATAGCAAAAATCTTAACTCCAAGTCAAAAATCTGAAAATTCCTCATCTGTGAAATCTAGAATACAAGTTATCTGCTTCCAAAGCACAATGGCAGAACAGGTGCAAGCTAGACATTTCCACTACAAATGGGAGAAACTGGAGGGAAAGAAGGGATAACAGGCACCAAGTAAGTCAGCAGAACACATTACATTAGCCCTCAAGGTTTTGAAAATAAGCCTCTGTCCTCTGAGACAATTTACACAATGGCCCTGCCCTCCAGACTGCAGGTATTGACCACACTCTCCAGATTCTGAGTGGAGGACCCTCAGCCCTGGGCTTCAGCTCTACCTTCCAGGCCCACTGGGATGGCAACTCTGCTCCCTTGGCTTCAGGCACATCATTCTCCTAGTCCATCCAAGTGACAACTCCACCCTTAGAAACACCAGAGGCCATGGCTCCACCCTTTGAAACCCCTGAGGTCATGGCCATACCTTTTGAGACTGAGGCAGCTCAGCTTCTTGTGTTCCTTCTCTCTTCAGCTTCTGCTTCCTGTGGCCTCTTGGCCCTCGGGCCTCAAGCCCTGCTGCGGCAAGTGTTCCGAAGCTGGGTAGCTCCACCAATAAGTGCCTGGAAGCACCCCACTCCACCAGGAAGCCTCCTGCACACATGCAGTCAGCTCCCTTGCTCTGTGGGTCAGCAAGCCTAGCTCTACCGATTAGTGCCTGGAGGCATCCCACTCTGCCAGGAAGCCTCTGGTGCAAAGGCACTCGGCTCTCTCGCTCTGTGGGTCCGCGCCAGTGCCATCTTGCACTGGTCTCCTGGTTCTGCTGCTGTTGATTCTCTGCTGCTGCTGCTTCTCTGCCACTGCAGGTTCTCTGCTGTTCCTGGTCCTCTGCCACTGCCACTTCTCTATCCATTCACGGTTTCAAAACTGCTTCCACATTTTAAGTATCTGTTCAAGCAGCACCCCACTCCTGGTACCAAATTCTGTCATAGTCATCTAGTGCTGCTCTAACAGAAATACCACAAGTGGATGGCTTTCACAAAGAGAAATTTATTTTCTCACAGTCTAGTAGGCTAGAGGTCCAAATTCAGGGCGTCAGCTCCAGGGGAAGGCTTTCTCTCTCTGTCAGCTCTGGAGGAAGGTCCTCGTCATCATCAGTCTTACCCCGGACTAGGAGCTTCTCTGCACAGGATCCTCGGGTCCAAAGGACGCGCTCTGCTCCTGGTGCTTCTTTCTTGGTGGTATGAGGTCCCCAACTCTCTGCTTGCTTCCCTTTCCTTTTATCTCTTGAGAGATAACAGGTGGTGCAGGCCACACCCCAGGGAAACTCCCTTTACATTGGATCAGGGATGTGACCTGGGTTAAGGTGGTGTTACAATCCCACCCTAATCCTCTTTAATGTAAAATTACAATCATAGAATGGAGGACAACCACACAACACTGGGAATCATGGCCTAGCCAAACTGATACACACATTTATGGGGGGGTGTCTTAGGCTGGGTTCTCTAGAGAAGCAAAACCAGTAAAGTGTACAAATATATATATAGAGAGACAGAGATTATATCAAGGAAACAGCTCACGTGATTGTAGAGGCTAGAACATCCCAAGTCCGTGGATCAGGGTAGAGGCCTCTCCCAAGTCACACAGCTGCAGAAGCTGGCAAGCCCAAGATCGGAAGGTCGGAGAGCAGGGCTCCCACTCACAGGCTGTGCAGATTGACAAATCCGAGGTTCGGCAGATAAGCTGACAGCTCAATTCCCAAGAACGGGAGATGAGACGACAGGAAGCAGCCGCAGGATCCAGAGAGAGCAAAAAGCAAGAACGTTTGCTTATATACAAATTCGGGCCACACCCCCAAGGAGATTCCCTTTCATCTGATTGGCTACTCACAGTATATTCAATCATGGGAGTGATTACATTAAAACATGGAGAATCATGGCCCAGCCAAGTTGACACACGATCTTAACCATCACAGGGGGACACGATTCAATCCACGACAATCACCCTGGGAGTCCTGTGTATGGTTCCAGCCGGTCAGAGAAATGGTCTTTTCTGCAGCTGAGACCAGCCCCCAGGGACCTTCCCAGACACTCCTACTACGTGCCATTTCTAGAATGCTCTCTCTCACCCTACCCTCATATATTAAGCACTAACTATCTTATTTTACTAAATACCTACTGTCTTAGTTTCCCAATTCCCTGGGTGGCAGAAACGGCTTGTGTGCCACTTCTAACTCAAAGGTTGGCGGTTCAAACCCATCCAGTGGGCACCATGGAAGAATGGGCTGGCAATCTGCTTCCATAAAAATTACAGCCAAGAAAACTCTATAGTGCTCAGTTCTACTCTGTAACACACAGAGTCACCATGAGTTGGAGTCCACTCAATGGCAATGGGTTTGGTTTTGGTTTGTTTTAAGCTGGTACGGCTGCCATATCGAAATATGAGTGAGTGGCTTTAAGCAACAGGAATTGTTGTCTCACAGCTCTAGAGGCTAAACGTCCAAATCAATTCCTTCCGTGGGCCTCTCTCCTAGTGTCTGGTGGCCACTGCAATCCTTGGCTTACCTTTGCTCCTTATAGATGCATCTGCCTTCTTTGTCACACGTCCCCCTCTGTGTGTGTATGTCTCTCTGTTTTCCCTTTTCACAGGACACCACTCAGAAGGGATTAGGTATAGGACCCACCTAACTATGGTATGACTTCATTAACATAACAAAAGGAAAACCTTATTTTCAGACAGGGTCACATTCATAGGTACAGGGGTTAGGACTTCAACACGTCTTTTTGGGGGACACAATTCAATCTGTAACACCTCCTGTGTACCAAAGCCCCAGGTTTTCCACATATCCTGTCAGTTCATCCTGCAAAGGAAGGACTACTCTTATCACCAATTTCTCCAAGACGAGGAAACGGAGGCACAGAGAGGTCCAGCACCTCCCCAAAGGTCACACAGCACCATGATATGGATTCCTTCCAGAGCCTGTCCCCACGCAATACTGCTGCCTCCTCCCTTGTTAAATGAAAGGGGCTCTTATGCGTCTCCTAATACCGACATTAATGATGCGCAAAGCAGTCGACACACTTCACCTCTTTTGCCTGCACAGGATCTGAGAAGAAGGGCCCATTTACAGGTTCAGACATACTCGGCGTTGAGCCCCGGTGCAGCCCCAGCTGGCAAGGGTTCTTGCTGTGTGGTTTTGGACCAGAAAACAGACAAGGTGTGGAAGAAGCTCGGACTGAGCACACCTCTTCTCCTCCCCGAGCCTCAGTCTCCCTTCAAAAATGCAGAGAATGGGCTTACCTGGTGGGCCTGCTCCTCTGCATAAAAGCATTAACAAACTCAGAGGCCAGGCAAACAGTAGGCGCCCCACACCACTGCTGCTACTCTGATGATGATTAAAATAACCAGGTCATTTGCAGGTGCCAGACCAGATCCAAGAAATGTCTTTATTTTATTCCCAGGTTTCCTGCGGGCTGGCATGGTACAGTGGCAGTGAGCAAGGGGGTCCAAGGGTGGGCACCCCTGGCACAAGGGTCCCGGAGCCAGGCAGACCCTTCTCTAGCAGTATCCAGGGGCAAACGGTGGTGGTGGGCGGTATTCCTCAGGGAGCCAGTCTTGGGGCTCCACCAAGCCCCTCGTCTCCTGCTTGGGTACCTGCTCTGATGGGGACCTCACTACTACTCGGTGCAGACCCCTGTCCTCTGCGGAAACTCCGTTCCAGCTGACTGACGTAAAGGCCTCTCTGGAAAAGGCATTTCTGTCTCTGGGGGGTCTGTGGGGTGCCTGGGCTCTCTCAAAGGCGTCAGGATAGGCGTTGTCCTCCCAGTTCGCACCACCCGCATCCTCATGGCTACTTGCCCTGGCACCCGAGCCGTGGGTTGCCGCGGACCACCTAGTATCCCAGAGCAATGGCAAGCTCACAGCCGCCAGGTGGGATTTCAGCTGCTGCTGGACCCTCTTGCCCGTTTGGGGGAGTGTCTTGAGGCTCTTCCAGAGTTTCCGGCAGGTGACCTGGAAAGGGGTTTTCGTGGGGCAGGAGGAGGCGGTGTTCTCCGGGGATGCTCCATCCATCTCTGCTGAAGGCTTCCTTTCCTTAGGCCAGCGGAGCAGGACCGGCTTTAGGGAGGCCTAGAAGGAGGGGCCAGTGAGACTGAGGTCAGCCTGCCCGCTGAGCCTCTGCGTCTGGCCTGGAGACTGGAACCTGGGTCCCCCTGACTCACTGAGCCTGGGAAGCATCCTATACAAACCCGCAAAACTGATCCCATGCCCATCTTTCCCGTCTTAGTAAACAGCTCCATTTTCTAGACCAAACCAATAAACCAAACCCTTTGCTGTCAAGTCAACTCCAACTCATAGTGACCCCATGTGTTACAGAGTAGAACTGCTCCATAGGGTTTTCTTGGCTGTAGTTTTTGCAGAAGCAGATTGCCAGGCCTTTCTTCCACAGCACTGCTGGGTGAGTTTGAACCGCCAACCAGGGGCTGGAAATTTTTTTCTGTAAAGGGCCAGGTAGTAAATATTTTCAGCTTTCTGGGTCAGATGGTCCCTGCCACAACAAGTCAGCTCTGCCTTATAGCGCGAAAGCAGCCACAGATGACGTGTAAATGGATGAGCACGGATGTGTTCCAGTAAAACTTTATTTGAAAAAAAAAAAGAAAACCAAGTCATGGTGACCCCATGTGTCTCAAAATAGAACTGTGCTCCATAGGGTTTTCAATGGCTGTAATCTTATAGAAGTAGATCACCGGGTCTTTCTTCTGGGGCACCTCTGGGTGGACTTGAATTTCCAACCTTTTGGTTAGCAGCTGAGGGAGTTAGCTGTTTGCACCACCCAGAGCTACCAAAAACTTTATTTATGGACATGGAAATGTGAATTTCATCCATTTTCACATATCACAAAATATTATTCTTCTTTTGATATTTCAGTCATTCAGAGATATAAAACCCAAACTCAGCTCAGGGGTCGTGCAAAAACAGATGGTAGGCTGGATGTGGTCTGTGGGCCATAGTTCGCTGACCTCTGATCTACCCAGTTGCTATAAGGTTGCTATGAGTAGGAACTGACTGGCTGGCAATGATTTTTTTTTTTTTTTAACTAACCTAAAGGTTGGCGGTTTGACCCCCGCAGTGGTATTAAGATTACAGCCTAGAAAACTCTATGGAGCAGTTCTACTCTGTAACACATGGGGTTGCCACGAGTTGGAATTAACTCCATGACAACCAACAACAACTGCTTCCAGGGGACACAAACCACAACATGTCTCTTCTTCTCACTCTCCACCTCCAAACCGTCAGCAAGTGACCTTCTAAAACATATCCTGAATATCCACTTTTCTCTCCAGCCCCAGGACACCCACCCTGGCTCAGGCCACCACCATCTCCCACCTGTATGCTGCCCCCGCCCCCTCCCTGCCACCTTGTCCCCTGCCACTAGCAGCCCCTCTGCTGCCGTCAGCCACAGAGAACATTTGACACCATGAAACCAGTCACAATCAAACTCTCCCGTGGCTGCCCAGCACACTCAGACTAGAACCCCAGCTCCTCACCGGGCCCAGAAGCCCTACATAATTTGCCACTACTGACCTCGGCCCCTCACCTCCCAACAAGCTCACTCCACTCCGTCCACACACTGGCTTTTGTTTTTCTTTGGCTCCTCTCTCAGGACCTTTGCACATGCTGTTCCCTCTGCCTGGAATACTCTCCCTGCCTCTCTGCATGTGGCTGGCTCCTCCTCACCCTGCACATCCCGGCTCGATGCCACCTCCTCCAGGAAGCCTTCCCTGATGCACACACCTGCACGCCCACTAGTTCCCACCAGCGTCAGAAGTTCCCGCCATGCTCAGCCCCGAGAAGCTGTGGAACATTCATTGGTTCATCCATTCATTCATTCATCTATTCAGCAGATTCACTAAATGAGCACCTTCGATGTGTCAGGTCCTCTTGGAGGGGCGGGGGACGCAGTGGTGAACAAGCCAGATGGATTCCCAGTCTTCCCGGAGCCCACAGTCTGAGACGGGAGGCAGACAAGAAACATGGAAACCCGCAAATAAATGATACCTTTCCAGATTGCAGAAAGAGCTCTGCAGCAAATAAATACGGTGACATAATGGGAACACAGAGGGCTACTTTATTTATTTTTAACTTTTTAAACTTGTACTTTAGATTAAGGTTTACAGAGCAAACTAGTTTCTCATTAAACAATTAATATACATATTGTTTGGTGACATTGGTAGCCAACCCCGCGACATGTCAACACTCTCCCCTTCTTGACCTTGGGTTCCCCATTACCAGCTTTCCTGTCCTCCTGCCTTATAGTCCTTGCCCCTGGGCTGGTGTGCCCATTTAGTCTCATTTTGTTTTATGGGTCTGTCTAATCTTTGGCTGAAGGGTGAACCTCAAGAGTGACTTCATTACTGAGCTATAAGGGTGTCCAGGGGCTATAATGGAGGGCTACTTTAGACCCTGCAATTGGGGAAGGAGACACTTGAAGTGAAAACTGATGGAAGAAGCTTAGCATGGTAAATCTGGGAGCAGAGCACACACAGCAGTGCAAAGGCCCTGAGGCAGGTCCAGCACCTGCAAAGGCCCTGAGGTGGGCTTGATGTGTTCAATTAACAGAAGGATGATAGAGGTGCTGGAACTGGGTGGGTGATGGGGGGAGGTAGGAGCTGAGGATGCGGTTTGGATTTTAATCTTGGTGCAGTGGGAAATCAATGGAAGCTGGTACGCCCTGAGCTACAAGATCCCTCCCTCATTCTAGAAGAGCCTCCTCTGGCAGCTGTTGGCCTCTCTACTCCCTGCCCCTCCCCTAGGCCAGAGGAGCCATTCTCCACTCCC